>NW_026902265.1:0-1339 GCF_033783945.1 Neopsephotus bourkii | reverse complement strand
AGCTTAAATATACCCTACATATATCTTTTGGGTCTCAGTGAGAATCAGGAGGATAGGATTTCAAAAAATTATCAGAGTACTAGAGAAAAGCTGCACAACGTAATGTCAGTTGGTCTAGGGCATACCTCATCCATCTCTTCACTTTTTCTTTTCTTTCCTGGCTTGAGCATTTTAACTGTAACTGGTATGGGGCTGCCCTGGTGCTTCACCTCCATCTTACTGGGTTGCAAAGGTGTGAACTGGATTTTCATCTCTGGTTTTGTGAACTGACTAGTTTTTCCATTTTCTGTAGACATTTCAGACGAGTCAAGCTCAATTTCAGAATGGTCCTGCAAGCATAGGAATATTTTAAGAAAACAAGCTTTAAAATAACTATGACTTAAATGCTATAATACATATCCTTCTCCAGTGGGTTGCTTAGCAAGCATTCCTTTTTCTAGCAGTCAGCTTTTGGAACACTTCTAATAAAAGCAAAGAAATCTACTTCAACTACAGCAGAATTCACTCTTATTTTCTAAAAATTCTGTTACATTTTAAAAGGTTAACACTTCCATGCATGACCACAGAACTTAATCTTCCTTGCTGAACTCGGTCTGATACTTTCAAGGGCAGAGACAGCTAGTCACAGTTTTCACAGCTAGCAGTAGTAGCATTGACACAATTTTACTCATGTTAACTCTGCTGCTCTTTAGGAACTGGGCAGTAATAGGAGCTTGAGAGAAAAGTATAGTCTTTCTCTAGCTTGTTTTCAGGGAGCTTTCCCTCCCCCTTCTACACCTAGAGAAATTAACTGTGTGAGTAACAAGGTTCGACTGATTCAAGACAAATTCAACTGATGAGGACTTCCTCACTCTACTTAATAATCAGCCACCTTATAAGCCTCAGCGATAGGTAAGTTTTTAAGAACATATGATTCAGGTCAGATATATTCACATGATTATGTCATGCAGCTTTTATTGCTACCAAGAGCAACAAAACTAGGTGAGCTGATCATCAAGAAAGATTAACAGAAAAAAAACCCCACCCCAAAAAACCCCCATGAAAAAAACAATCCCAAAAACTTTTAGAATTGTTTGGGCAACAGGAAACAGGACATTTTGAATCACTAAAATCTATTCATGCTAAGAGATTATAAGAAATGTCCTGCTGGGTCTTACCAGCAGTCCATCTAGTTCAATAGTCTGCCTCTGACAGTGGCAAAGGGAGATGCTGTTATTTGAGGGATAAAATGTGTGGTCCCGGCCACCTTGTCGTCTGTTGTCTCCATACTCACCCAGCACTCTCAATTGTTGCATTAGAGGGGTCAAAGGATATACCATTGCCTAATACACTTCAACAT
>NW_026902264.1:0-13504 GCF_033783945.1 Neopsephotus bourkii | reverse complement strand
TACATAGAGAAAAAAAATAGAGTACAGCTAGAGAACATACTGAGAATTCTCACAAGATAAATCGTTATAGTTGGCATAGTTTTAAGAAAAACAGTCTAGAAGAACAGGACACAGGGATAAGGAGTATCTGGGAACCACAGGTGTCCAGGATGGGCTACAGTTAAACTAACTGATAAGTAGGAGGATAGGAGGATTATTATGTCTCTGGTGCTAACGAACCAATTAAACTGGTATGAGCATCTACTGCGCGTGCTTCAAAGGCTGCCAGAAGTGATGAAGATTGTTGGAAGAAGTAACCGACCCTCAGAGACCACCACCACAATTCTGTATGCATGCGGGGAACTCTCTGGAAAATGATGTAATCCATATGTAGCCTCATGAATATGTATGTATGCCCAGGGACTATATAAGGATGGCTTGTATAGCAATACGGGTACACACGTTAGGAGGAGCTACCCCCATGTCTCCTAGCGCCGCAGTAAAGAATACCTGCTTGTCAGCTTGAAAACTTTGTTTGCAAGTTTGTTCCTGGAGTTTTCTCCTAATCACAACCCAGCTTCTTTCCTCAGTGGAAACAAAGGTGAACCGGTACACCACGATTGCCTGGAAACCACTGAGGCCACATACTCCAGCCGTCCAGACCTGAAGGGTACCCCTTTGGACGACGCAGAAACCTGGTTTACTGATGGGAGCAGCTTTGTCATCAGTGGAAAACAACATGCTGGACATGCAGTTACCACCTGAAGAGAGGTAATAGAATCTGAACCTTTGCCAATAAACACCCCTGCACAGAAAACGGAACTGATTACTCTCACTGGAGCCTTAGAAGTAGCAAAAGAAAAAATATAAACATCTATACAGACTCAAGATATGCATTTGGGGTTGTACATGCACACAGAGGAATTTGGAAAGAAAGAGGACTGTTGAACTCGCAAGGGAAAAATATCAGACATGCACAAGAAATAGTGTGACTGTTGGAAGTGGTCCAAGTGGCTGAGACGGTAGCAATTATGCACATCAAGGCACACCAGAAGGTGAACTCAGAATTGGAGGAGGAATAATGAACTGGTGGACAGAGAGGCAAAAGAAGCAGCAAAAGGTAAGATAACAACTTAAGGGCCCTAATTCCTGACAGGAAAATTTCCCTGAAAAGTAAAGCAAATTATAATAAGAAAAATAAGAAATTAACCATAGACCAAGGCGAAACGTTCTATGAGGAAGGGTAATCTAACAAAGCACAGGAAAAAATAATTGTCCCCTCCTCTTTGTTATGGTCCCTAGTGTGGAGGCAGTGTTCTCACAGGAGAATGGATACTTGGTACATAAAATCTGAATAATCCTGAAAGATACAGCAAGGCCATGAGAGGCCCGAGGAAGCTTAAGCAAGCAAGATAAGAAGAAGCTGTAATTCACTGAGTTAATGAGACCTGTGGACTGTTGGCAAGCTTTCAAGGTCAAGCTCTCACACCTGTGCTTAACCAATTATATGTTAGTCACTGGGGGTCTTCAAGACATTTATCCAATCATAATATGCCAAATCACTGTAAGTGCATGTAAGAAATAGTATATAAGGGGTTAAGGCTTTGTAATAAATGGCTTTTGTCTGATCATATTGATCTCTGACTGGGTCCATATATTTTCTGCGGCACTCTAGTAAGAAGTGAACATCAAAACCACACTGGTGACTGGTTGCCCTACATAAATATCTAATAAGCAAAATTATGGCTAGAACCTAGCCATAATTGGAGCTAGCCTAGCTAGAGCCGCAGCCGGCACGCTACAGCGACCGCGATCTTCTACCGAGATCAGGAAAATCAGAGGGGATAGAGCGGAGCCACCGCGATTCCCCACATTAGCCAACACTTCCGGATTCCCGAAGTTCCAGCAGCCCTTGCGAAAGAGCGGCTGACGTGGCGGGGGGCGTTCCCACGGCGAACGGCGACCACTCCCCTGCCCCTTGACTTGAAAAAGCCTTTGAGAGGGCAGCGACACGTCGCTGCCCACCAGGTGCAGGGAAGAACAGGTAGGTCTTTGTGCTGACCAATATGGTCGTCTCCAGAAAGAGAGCTAGCAGTAAGAGGGCTGTAGCAACTCAGACAGAGACCCCGGCCCTAACCGTGGCTGTTCAGGTCTCTGGATGCAGGGAGTGCCAGAGCCTGCTGCTGCCGGGGGAAGGAGGACAGCATTCCACCTGTGTGAGGTGTGAGCAGGTGGAAGATCTGCTTAGCTTGGTGGCTGAACTTAAGGAGGAGGTTGAGACGCTGAGGAGCATCAGGGAGTGTGAAAGGGAGATCGACTGCTGGAGTATTTCCCTGGCTAACCAGTTGGAACGGCTCCAGGGAGATACCCCCCAAAAGAGGATGGACCCCCTGCCCTCTCAGACAGAGGGGGATGGCCTGAGACAGCCCCTGTCATGTAGCTGTCGCCCGGAGGTAGGGGACCAAAAAGATGAGGAGGGTTGGAAGCGAGTTCCGGTTCGGTGTCGTGGGCAGCCCTCCTCCCTTCCTGCCCCGCTTCCCCAGGTGTCCCTCTGTAATAGGTTTGAGGCTCTGGATCTGGAAGGAGAGGTAGGTGAGGATGTGGTGCAAGGCCCGCCTACAAGGCCACATAGGAAAAAGCGGTCGACTTCGCACTTCAAGACTGCCTCTGGTAAGAAAGAAAGAAGGGTCATTGTAGTAGGTGATTCCATTCTGAAAGGAACAGAGGGCCCGATATGCAGAGTTGACCCTCATCATAGGGAAGTGTGTAGTTTGCCTGGAGCCTGGATCAGGGATATCACCAGGGCGCTCCCCAACCTGGTGCGCCCGACAGACTACTACCCGCTGCTGGTCTTCCAGACAGGTGAAGGGGAAGTTGCTTCCCGCAGTCTGAGGGAGATAAAGAAAGACTACAGGGCCTTGGGGCGGATGGTGAAAGACTCTGGGGCTCAGGTTATCTTCTCTTCACTCCTTCCATCTTCTGTTGATGATGTGGGACTGAATGGGAAAATTCAGTCCATAAACGATTGGCTTCGAGGCTGGTGCTGCAGGCAGGGCTTTGGATTCTTTGATAACGGCTGGTTTTATAGGGCACCGGCCTGGACATTGGCATGTGGGAAAGGTTTATCGCACAGAGGTAAAAGGATGCTGGGGCACGAATTAGCAGGGCTCATTTGGAGAGCTTTAAACTAGATTTGAAGGGGGATGGGGTTGTAGCTGGGCTTGCCTCAGTGGGACAGCACTCCGGAATTGATGAAGACTGGGAGGCCTCCTGTAATCCTAGGGTGAAATCGGTGTGCTCGGCTCGCTCCCTGAAATGTCTGTACGCCAATGCGCGCAGCATGGGAAATAAGCAGGAGGAGCTAGAAACCTGTGCTAAGTCAGGAGATTATGATCTGGTGGCAATTACAGAGACGTGGTGGGACAGCTCACATGACTGGAATATAGTCATGGAGGGCTATGTCCTTTTCAGGAAAGACAGGCCAGCCAGGCGGGGTGGTGGGGTTGCTCTTTATGTGCGAGAGCAGCTACAATGCGTTGAGTTCTGTCCGGGGACAGATGATGAGCGAGTCGAGAGTCTGTGGGTGAGAATTAAGGGACAGGCTGGCAGGGGCGATACTGTTGTGGGGGTCTGTTACAGGCCACCGGATCAGGGTGAGGAAGTTGACGAGGCCTTCTACAGGCAGCTGAGAGCGGCCTCACAGTCACAGGCCGTGGTCGTCGTGGGGGATTTTAACTTCCCTGATGTTTGCTGGAAGGACTACTCGGCAACCCATCCGCAGTCCAGGAGGTTCCTCCAGTGTATGGATGATAACTTCCTCATGCAAATGGTGGATGATCCAACCAGGAGAGGTGTGCTGCTGGATCTCATCCTCAGCCTCACCTCCATTCCTGGGAAAGTGATGGAACACCTTATCCTTGGTGCCATCTTAAGGCATATCAAGGATAAGAGGGTTATGAGGGGCAGTCAACATGGCTTCACCAAGGGGAAGTCGTGCTTGACCAATCTCATAGCCTTTTATGAGGAAATAACACGGTGGATGGATGATGGTAGAGCGGTGGATGTGGTCTACCTTGACTTCAGCAAAGCGTTTGACACAGTCTCCCACAGCATCCTTGCGGCTAAATTGAGGAAGTGTGGTCTGGATGATCGGGTAGTGAGGTGGACTGTGAACTGGCTGAAGGAGAGAAGCCAGAGAGTTGTAGTCTATGGGGCGGAGTCTAGTTGGAGGCCTGTATCTAGTGGAGTGCCTCAAGGGTCGGTACTGGGACCAGTATTATTTAATATATTCATCAACGATTTAGATGAGGGAATTGAGTGTACTATCAGCAAGTTTGCTGATGACACTAAGCTGGGAGGGGTGGCCGACACGCCAGAAGGCTGTGCTGCCATCCAGAGGGACCTGGACAGGCTGGAGAGTTGGGCGGGGAATAACTTGATGAAATATAACAAGGGAAAGTGTAGAGTCCTGCATCTGGGCAGGAACAACCCCAGGTTCCAGTATAGGCTGGGGAACGACCTGTTAGAGAGCAGTGTAGGGGAGAGGGACCTGGGGGTCCTGGTGGACGACAGGATGACCATGAGCCGACACTGTGCCCTTGTGGCCAAGAAGGCCAATGGCATCCTGGGTTGTATTAGAAGGGGGGTGGTTAGTAGGTCGAGAGAGGTCCTCCTTCCCCTCTACTCTGCCCTGGTGAGACCTCATCTGGAATATTGTGTCCAGTTCTGGGCCCCTCAGTTTAAAAAGGACAGGGACCTGCTGGAGAGAGTCCAGCGCAGGGCAACTAAGATGATTAAGGGAGTGGAGCATCTCCCTTATGAGGAAAGACTGAGGGAGCTGGGTCTCTATAGTTTGGAGAAGAGGAGATTGAGGGGTGACCTTATTAGTGTATATAAATATATAAAGGGGGAGTGTCACGAGGATGGAGCCAGGCTCTTCTCAGTGGCAAACAATGAAAGGACAAGGGGTAATGGGTACAAATTGGAGCACAAGAGGTTCCACTTAAACCTGAGAAGAAACTTCTTCTCAGTGAGGGTGACGGAACACTGGAACAGGCTGCCCAGGGAGGTTGTGGAATCTCCTTCTTTGGAGACATTCAAAACCCGCCTGGACACGTTCCTGTGTAACCTTATCTAGGTGTTCCTGCTCCAGCAGGGGGATTGGACTAGATGATCTTTTGAGGTCCCTTCCAATCTCTAACATACTGTGATACTGTAACCTTGTATGCTACTATCCAGCAAACAACACAGCAATGCAATCTCTGCCTCCAAACGAACTCCAAAAACAACCCTAGGCAAAAGATAGGCCAAACTGGGAGAAGCAACTGATCAGGACAGCAGTGATAGATTGACTTTACAAAACTTCCAATAAAAGGGGGTATAAATGTTTGTTGATATTAACGGATACCTTTTCAAGTTGGCCAGAAACCTTTCCAACTAGAACTGTGAAAGAAACACAATCGATACTAAGGACATATGCCTCGATACAGAACAAGGCATCTGTCATTTTGAAGTCCATCCAGACAATACTCAAAAAACTGTACTCGTATATATTGGCCAGGGCTGTGTTTGTTTCAGAACTGCTTGTGTTTCTGTGAAGATAGATGGTGATGAAATTGTCACTCTTGGAAATTATTCACACAGTATCACAGTATCATAGTATGTTAGAGATTGGAAGGGACCTCAAAAGATCATCTAGTCCAATCCCCCTGCCGGAGCAGGAACACCTAGATAAGGTTACACAGGAACGTGTCCAGGCGGGTTTTGAATGTCTCCAGAGAAGGAGACTCCACAAGCTCCCTGGGCAGCCTGTTCCAGTGTTCCGTCACCCTCACTGAGAAGAATTTTCTTCTCAAGTTTAAGTGGAACCTCTTGTGTTCCAGTTTGTACCCATTGCCCCTTGTCCTATCATTGTTTGCCACTGAGAAGAGCCTTGCTCCATCCTCGTGACACTCCCCCTTTATATATTTATATACACTAATAAGGTCACCCCTCAATCTCCTCTTCTCCAAACTATAGAGACCCAGCTCCCTCAGTCTTTCCTCATAAGGGAGATGCTTCACTCCCTTAATCATCTTAGTTGCCCTGATTCCTATCTTTGTATTTGTGTTCTTTTAATATTAGTTGATATAAGCTTCATGCTCTCTGTTGTGTTATTTGTTTGGAATTGGAAAATGTTGCAATGAGTAGCAGCTCTAACTTCTTTGTCAAAGGCACATGGTAATGCGCTAAGAGATACCTTTCGTAGAAGCTCTCTAGGAGAAGAACCTATGTATTAGTAAAAGAATTTATGAAATTGTCGTGGTTTAACCTCAGCCAGACAGCTTGTTCACTCACTCCCCACCTTCTTGCCCTCCCCCTACTCCTGGAGGGACGGAGAGGAGAATCAGAAAGAATGCAACTCCCACGGGTTGAGATAAGAACAGTTTGGTAACTAAGGTATAACACAGATCACTACTGCTACCACCAATAATGGTAATGGTAAAGGAAATAACAAGGGAAGAGAATACAACACCTCATCACCAGGCGACCGATAACTCGCCCCCCCAGCCTGACCAAGCACCGACCGATACCTCCTCCAACCCTGCGGTCCACTCTAGCCCTTCCGGGTCTCTCAGTTACATCCTGGGCATGACGTGCTGTGGTATGGAATACCTCTTTGGTCAGTTTGTGTCAGGTGTCCTGTCTCTGCTTCCTCCCAGCTTCCCCTCCTCCCTGGCAGAGCATGAGGCTCACAAAGTCCTTGGCCAAACCAAAGCATCATTATTATCAGCTCTGCTCCCGGCCCAGAAGTCAAAACACAGCACTGCACCAGCTACCAAGAAGGAGAAAAATGACTGCTACTGCTAAACCCAGGACATAACTTTATAAAAAAGGGGGACTGATGCAAAGGGTTAACCAATGTATGGGGGCGGTTGGGTCAAACTGCTTGCTTAGGTGTTACTGCTTGCTCATGCTTATTGTACTTGCAATGTACAAGGGGGTAGATCAAGCCGTTTGCTTAACAATGTTACTGCTCTTTCATGCTTATCGTACTCGCAATGTACAAGGGGGTAGATCAAGCCGTTTGCTTAACAATGTTACTGCTCCTTCATGCTTATCGTACTCGCCGTGTATGCTAGAACAAGATATGAGGACATAGCTATTGTAAAGAGGTGACTTGATTCCCGTCCTTTGGACGCCTAGGCCAGCTGAAATTGTCTCTGGGCTTTGGACAATGACCAAGCCTCCAGGGAGCATGCGTAATGACTAGAGGTGAAAAGTTCAGGCTCGAGGAAGACTCATTTACTTCATCTTGAGACCCTCGCCCATGACCACTAGGAAGCACTGCACAGGAGGAGCTATTCCCCATGCGCCTCAGCGCTGAATATAAGCATACCTACTTTACAACTTTAACAAGTTGTGGAGTCTATCCCCACATCAACAGCGCTGGGCGCATGACCGTAGCCAGAGGCGCAAGTGATTAATATTTGTTACAGGTTTATATACTTTCACTATTGCATTAGTCATATACATATTCATAATTCCCACATATAGGCAGGGAATATTATAATTAGCTCCAGGAACTTATTATCATAAGTCTCCTCCTCTTGGCTTCTGCACAATGCTCTCTGATGATTGTGGGCAGGCGTCTTGAGGATGAAGTAAGCAGTCTTCCTCTTGTGAGTAGGGGTCTTCAAGATGAAGTAAGCAGTCTTCCTCGCAGTGTACTTTTCACCTTTGGCACAGTTGGATGCCCCAGTAATCACAAAACTAGCTGACACCAGCCATATCAGTAATTCTTCTGATAGCTGGCAAAGATTTAGAATAGCGTGACCTTCCTGCATCCTTCTGCAGGATGGGCAGACAAGGAGTATCCCAAGCTAGCAGATGTTTGGGAGGCTCTGTCTCTAAACTGATAAGTGGAAGGACGGTGTGAAATCATTCATTCATGGTTAGTGGGGCCACTAAATTCCACAGACTTACAACACAAACATTGCTCTTTATCTTTGACCTAAGTTAAGCTAAATATACTTTAACCCTATGTTTTCCAGGCACTAGCTTTTCTTATAGCAAGCCCCCACCCCTCCATTTCAAATTCTTTTGCTATGTAACTCCATTTTGCTCAAGAGTTTAGGCCATTTTCAACTTGTTCTCTGATCTTGTATTTTTAGCAAGCTTTGCGAACTCATAAAGTTATATCCACATAACAACACCTATGATTTTCGAAAGCCATTTCATTAATGTGTTTATCACACTTATGTTGTGGCTTGTTATAGTGATGATTTTGGTATTGGTGACAGACTTATAACTGTGTTATTGTTGTTTATTTGATAGAATTTTAGTCTTTGTCTCAAGTGTTGTAACTGCATGGAGTGTGTCTGTGGGATTCCGTGTGTGCGTGTGAATGTGAGATTGACAATGGGAAATTGGAAGAGTGGAGAGATCTTAAAAAAGAGTCCTTTAGGGTGCATTTTGGCACATTGGAAAGAACTGGGAGGGTTTCCTGGGGGCTCAGTAAATTAGAAAATGTTGATAAAATTTCATAACCAATGGTGGCCTCTGTATACTTTGGAAAATCAGGAAAAATGGCCTAAAAATGGAACTTTGGACTATGATACGCTGTTGCAATTAATGTTATTTTTAAGACAACAAGGAAAATGGGATGAAGTGATGTATGCAGATATGTTTTTCACTTTAAGAAACCACCCAGAGTGGCAGATGGAATGTGAAATTAATATAGCTATGCCAGATTCCTAATTTTGGCTTTGGAAAAGGGCAAGGAAAAACTGAAAGCTAAGCTGGAGAGATGTTGTTTGTTACAGATGTGGGAGCTACTGGCCACAAAGAAAAAAAAACCAACAACAACAAAAAAAAGCATTCTTTCTGAAACCTTTAGAGTACGAATTGGGAAAACAAATAGGAATGTATAAATTTTTATGCATGCCAAATTCTCCAAACTCTTTATTAGGGCAAGAAGCAACATTTAAAGAAGGCAAAATGGAATTAAGAGTCAAAAACTATCAATTACTTGAAGTTTTGAGTTTATCTATAATTCAACAGAAAAGCAAACAGGAGGACCTCCCTGAAATAGAAGAAATCCTTAATCAGGTATATCTGGGAATATGGGCAGCTGAAGTTCCAGGTAAGGCAAAAAAATGCTTTGCCTGTTAAAGTAGAAATAAAAAGGGGCCCTGCCCATTTAGAATAAAACAATATCCCTTAAAATTGGAGGATCGAAAGGGAATCAAATAATTTTTAAAAAATATGGATTATTAATTGAATGTGAATCAGAATATAATACTACTATCCTGCCATTAAAGAAATTAGATAGGAAAAGTTACAGATTAGTTCAAGATCTCAGAGCAGTCAACAAAACTGTGGAGGGTATTCATCCAGTAGTAGCTAATCTGTATACCTTATTGACTAAATTGAATACTAATCAGGAGCGGTTTACCATTCTGGACTTAAAGGATGCATTTTTCTGTCTGCCCCTGGCCAAAGAAAGTCAAAATTTATTTGCTTTCGAATGGGAAAACCCTGAAACAGGAAGAAGGACACAGCTCACTTGGACCTCAGGGATTTTAAAAAAAAGTCTGACCATTTTTGGAAATCAATTAGCACAGGAATTGGAATCCTGGAAAGCACCCACCCAGACAGGAACTTTACTATAGTATGCTGATGACCTGTTAATTGCTACGAAAACTGAGATAGGATGTGTGCAATGGACTGTAAGATTGTTAAACTTTCTGGGGCCAAATGGATACTGGATATCTAAATTGAAGGCTCAACTAATTCAAACTCAAGTATCTTATTTAGGATGCAAAATAACAGGAGGACAACCAGAACTTGGAGCAGCTCAGAAGGAAACAATCTGCCAAACACCATGACCATCCACAGTTCAAGATCTCTGGATGTTTCTGGGAATGACAGAATGGTGTCGACTCTGGATCCATGATTATGGTGTTCTGGTAAGACCCTTATATGAGCTGCTAAAAGAAAATTCAAGCTTTCTAAAATGGACAGATCAAGCTGAAGAAGCGTTTAAAAGTTTAAAGACAGCACTCATGAGAGCTCCAGCTCTGGGGCTCCTGAACATAACTAAAGACTTTTGTCTATATTCCTATGAGAAACAGGGAAGTGCCTTGGGGGTTTTGGCTCAAAGATTGGGAACTTATAAAAGAGCAGTGGCCTATTTTTCAAAACAACTGGATGAACCAAGTAAAAGCTGGCCTGGGTGCTTGAGAGCAGTGTCAGCAGTTACCTTAAACATCCAAGAGGCCCGAAAATTTACATTGGGACAAAAGATCACCCTGTTACTATCACATGCAGTATCAACAGTCCTAGAACAAAAAGGTACACATTGGCTGTTGCCATCAAGTTTCTTGAAGTATCAAGCCATCCTAGTAGAACCGGATTATGTGGAAATGGTGATCACTAATGTTGTGAGTCCAGCATCTTTCCTTCAGGAAACCCGTACCAAGCCTTTGACTTATGATTGCTTGGTCACTATTGAGACAGTATATCCGGGGCCGACCAGACCTGAAGGAGGAGCCTCTGGAGGGTGCAGATTCCTGGTTCACCGATGGCAGCAGCTATGTTAAAGAGGGTAAACGAAGAGCGGGATATGCCATAACTACAACTTCAAAGGTAATAGAAGCTAAACCATTAACCTCTAACACCTCAGCACAAAAGGCAGAAATAATAGCCCTGACTAGAGCTTGGAGTTGGCAAAGAACAAGCAGATAAACATATGGACTGATTCCAAATATGCCTTTGGTGTAGTTCATGCACATGGAGTGATTTGGAAAGAACAAGGACTTCTAAATACCCAGGGAAGACAAATTAAACATGCAATGGAAATTCTACGATTGTTAGAAGCTGTACAATTACTTATCTAGGTGTTCCTGCTCTGGCAGGGAGATTGGACTAGATGATCTTTTGAGGTCCCTTCCAATCTCTAGCATACTGTGATACTGTGATTACCCAATGAAGTACCTATCATACATTGTAAAGGACATCAGAGAGGTAACTCTGATGAAGAGACTGGAAATAATTTGGCTGATTGTGAGGCTAAATGGGCAGCAGAAACAGAAAGAGTTGAGGTGATGTCCTTAATTCCTGACAGTAAACTTGTAATTGAGAAAAATAAACCTAGGTACTCTAAAGAAGATATGAAACTAATTGAAGACTTGGAAGAACAGGAAAATGAAAAGGGTTGGATAAATATACCTGATGGGCGTGTAGTGATCCCCTATAACCAATTATGGAAGTTGATACAAGAAGAACATAACAAAACTCATTGGGGTGCTTCTTTGTATAAATACTTAAACAAACAAATTGTTGGAAGGAATCTATATACCATAGTTCAATTAGTGACAATGGTATCTCTGTCTCAAGAATAATCCTAAAATTGAAAATAGAAATCATATTGGTACAACTGGGGAGGAAGCTATCCGGGACAGCATTGGCAAATAAATTTTTCTGAATTACCAAGAAAAGGAGGTTATCAGTATTTGTTGGTGTTAATGCATACATTTTCAGGGTGACCAGAAGCATTGCCTTGTAGAATAAATGCAAGACAAGTAATTGGAACATTGTTAAACTATATAATACCTTGTTTTGGAGTTACCAGAGGCAATTTCTTCCAACCGAGGCTCGCACTTCACAAGAAATTAGCAAAAAATTAGAAATTGATTGGCAACTACATGTTCCATACAGGCCTCAGGCCAGTGGGCAAGTAGAAAAGATGAACCATCTGATCAAGCAACAGATCAGTAAAATATGTCAGGAAACGAATTTATATTGGCACCAAGCTTTGCCACTGGCTCTATTAAGAATTCGAACTAAACCTCGGTTGAAAGAAGAGGCTACCCATGTAAAATTTTATATGGAAGACCATATCAGTCCCAGCTTAAAGGAGAGAGTCTTCTGGAAGTGGGAGAAGGCTATCTCCGAGAGTTTCTGTTCAATTTGGGAAAACAATTAGAGGAAATAAAAGAATATTAGGGACAAAAGAGGAATGTGTGGATTATTCAGTTCACCCTTTTAGATCCAGAGACTGGGTTAATGTTAAGAATTTTTCAGGAGATCCTCTGCAGGAGAAGTGGAGCAGACCATACCAGATATTACTGACCACCTTTGCAGCAGTGAAGATAAAGGAACAACCTTCTTGGATACGGTATTCAAGAATAAAGAAAGCAGCAGAACCAGAGAAGACATGACGGATTGAACCTTCAGGACGCTTCCATATGAAATTTCATCAGTCATAATTTGGACTTATATGATAACTGGCATACCATCTTGGGACTAATACTTATACCTGAAATTAATGCAGACTAAAGTTGTTAATGGTAGTGACTGTTGGGTGTGTGCACAGTGGCCTAAATCAGGAGAAGATCAGGACTTTCCATTAATCGGTTTTCCAATTTCCAGCACTATCTCATGGACAAATTTGTGGGTGAACACTAGAAATCTACGTCTGAGGGAAAGAATAAATTTGGGATAGTTAATCCTAATCCAAGTAAAGAATATTATACCTGTTGAGACAAGGGGGAGCACAAAATTACAAAATGAAATATAAAAACCTTTAGAACCAGTTTTAAGTAATGTTAAGTTTGATGGCTTTGTAACAGTAGCAATGGAAAATTACTGAGGTGCATGATACACAGAAAAAAAGTAGATTACAGCTAGAGAACATACTGAGAATTCTTGTACAAGATAAATCATTATAGTTGACTGTCGGAGTGGGAGTCGGGCCCGGAGTAATGACGCAACCTCAATATGAGTATGATCGTTCTCATTTATTGTCTGCATACGCAGTGCTTATATAGGATTTAAAGTAAGCCGCGCGCCTAAAGCAAAGTTATCATTGGTCCCCAACAACTGTCACGCGCCACGGTCTCTCTTCTGATTGGTGATCGCCTGCTGTCACACACCACGGTCTCTCTTCTGACTGGTGATCGCTGATTCGGAGAAAACTCCAGGAACAAACTTGCCAACAAAGTTTTCAAGCTGACAAGCAGGTATTCTTTATTGCGGCGCCGGGAGACACGGGGGATAAATCCTCCTAACGTGTGTCTCTAGAGGGCTAATTCCATCTTTGGCAGTAAGTGAATTAGAGAAGGTAATTGTAAATATCTCAGCAATCATAGAGGAAATGGCAAGTAAAAACATCAATATAATGCAGGCAGAAGAACAAGAGATAACTAGCCTATCTAAGGTGATATTCCAAAACCGAATGGCTCTAGACATGTTACTAGCATCTCAAAGAGGAGTTTCTTCCATAGTGAATGGAAGTTGTTGTTCCTCTGCAGACTAAAGTGGCAGAATTGAAACAGATCTGGAGGAAATTTGGAAACAAACTAAGATATTTCATGAAATGGCCACGGATGACACCTGCTGGGGATTTGAAGAAACACAGAAAAAGTTAACTTCATGGTTACCCCATCTCTCCTGGTTGAGGCAACTGCTTGCAGCAATATTGGTGTTAATTATTTTAATATTGATTACTTGTGGTATGATTCAGTGTTCCCTCTGGTGTTGT
>NW_026902263.1:0-13809 GCF_033783945.1 Neopsephotus bourkii | reverse complement strand
AAGGCTCTTGTTCTCACGCACTGCCAAGGGCACCCTGGCCTTGGAATACATACTGTGATGCTATGGAGTCGGTTCTGTGGGATCTATGGAGTCTGTTCTATGGGATCTATGGAGTCTGTTCTATGGGATCGATTCTATGGAATCGATTCTATGAGTCTATGGAATCTGTTCTATGGAATCTATGGAATCTGTTCTATGGAATCTGTTCTATGGAATCTGTTCTATGATTCTATGGAATCTGTTCTATGATTCTATGGAATCTATTTTATGGAATCTATTCTATGATTCCATGGAGTCTATTCTATGGAATCTATGGAATCTATTCTATGATCCTATGGAATCTATTCTATGATTTTATGGAATCTATTCTATGATTTTATGGAATCTATTCTATGATTCTATGGAATCTATGGAATCTATTCTATGATTCTATGGAATCTATTATATGGAATCTATTCTTGGCATAGAGGGGGATGAATCCCATCCCTCCACTCACTGATGCATCCCAGGATGCTCTTGGCATAGAGGGGGATGAATCCCATCCCTCCACTCCCTGATGGTGTTGGGTGGGGTGTTTTTGTGGTGTTGGGTGGGGGTGTTTTTGTGGTGTTTTGTGGGGGGTGTTTTTGTGGTGTTGGGTGGGGGTGTTTTTGTGGTGTTGGGTGGGGGTGTTTTTGCATCCTAGGATGCTCTGGGCATAGAGGGGGATGAATCCCATCCCTCCACTCCCTGCATCCCAGGATGCTCTTGGCATAGAGGGGGATGAATCCCATCCCTCCACTCCCTGCATCCCAGGATGCTCTGGGCATAGAGGGGATGAATCCCGTCCCTCCACTTCCTGCATCCCAGGATGCTCTTGGCATAGAGGGGGATGAATCCCATCCCTCCACTCGCTGCATCCCAGGATGCTCTTGGCATAGAGGGGGATGAATCCCATCCCTCCACTCGCTGCATCCCAGGATGCTCTTGGCATAGAGGGGGATGAATCCCATCCCTCCACTCCCTGCATCCCAGGATGCTCTGGGCATAGAGGGGGATGAATCCCATCCCTCCACTCCCTGCATCCCAGGATGCTCTGGGCATAGAGGGGGATGAATCCCATCCCTCCACTCCCTGCATCCCAGGATGCTCTGGGCATAGAGGGGGATGAATCCCATCCCTCCACTCCCTGCATCCCAGGATGCTCTGGGCATAGAGGGGGATGAATCCCATCCCTCCACTCCCTGCATCCCAGGATGCTCTGGGCATAGAGGGGGGTGAATCCCATCCCTCCACTCCATCTTGGCATCCCAGGATGCTCTGGGCATAGAGGGGGATGAATCCCATCCCTCCACTCCCTGCATCCCAGGATGCTCTGGGCATAGAGGGGGATGAATCCCATCCCTCCACTCCCTGCATCCCAGGATGCTCTTGGCATAGAGGGGGATGAATCCCATCCCTCCACTCCCTGCATCCCAGGATGCTCTGGGCATAGAGGGGGATGAATCCCATCCCTCCACTCACTGATGCATCCCAGGATGCTCTGGGCATAGAGGGGGATGAATCCCATCCCTCCACTCCCTGCATCCCAGGATGCTCTTGGCATAGAGGGGGATGAATCCCATCCCTCCACTCCCTGCATCCCAGGATGCTCTTGGTGGGGGGTTTTTTGTGGTGTTGGTGGGGTTTTTTGTGGTGCTCTGGGCATAGAGGGGATGAATCCCGTCCCTCCACTTCCTGCATCCCAGGATGCTCTTGGCATAGAGGGGGATGAATCCCATCCCTCCACTCGCTGCATCCCAGGATGCTCTTGGCATAGAGGGGGATGAATCCCATCCCTCCACTCGCTGCATCCCAGGATGCTCTTGGCATAGAGGGGGATGAATCCCATCCCTCCACTCGCTGCATCCCAGGATGCTCTTGGCATAGAGGGGGATGAATCCCATCCCTCCACTCCCTCTTGGCATCCCAAATCCCCCCCTGCGCATCACCTGCACACACGACGCTGGCATCCTCCACGTGGTTACACGCGTGTTGTCCCCATGGCTTGCCGGGGCATTCGGCGATGGTGCCTTCGGTCCCAAGGCAGCTCACCCCATCCAACCAAATGGGGCCGGATCCTTGCCCGAAGGCGGAGAGCCCCGGGGCCGATAGGGCTGCCCCACAGCCCAGCTGCCTGCACACCACGGCCGCATCCAGCAGGTCCCATCCGTCGTCGCAGACGGTGCCCCATTGGTGGCTATGGAACACTTCCACCCTCCCGGCGCAGCGGTGGGGACCGTTCACCAAGCGCAGGGCTGCCGAGCTCCTTGGGTCCATGTCTATGGGCAGGAGGGACGATGTTGGATGTGCAATGGGACATCCCATAATAAGGGGTTTTGTAAGGGGTCCCTGTGGGTGTTCCCATTGGGATCAAGGCTCTGAGGACCATACCCAATGGGGGATCATGGAATCTGGGACCTGCCCATCCATGGACCCACTTCATCCCATCCCCATCCATGGACCCACTTCATCCCATCCCCATCCATGGACCCACTTCATCCCATCCCCATCCATGGACCCACTTCATCTCATCCCCATCCATGGACCCACTTCATCCCATCCCCATCCATGGACCCACTTCATCTCATCCCCATCCATGGACCCACTTCATCTCATCCCCATCCATGGACCCACTTCATCTCATCCCCATCTCTGGACCCACTTCATCCCATCCCCATCCATGGACCCACTTCATCCCATCCCCATCCATGGACCCACTTCATCCCATCCCCATCCATGGACCCACTTCATCTCATCCCCATCCACGGACCCACTTCATCTCATCCCCATCCACGGACCCACTTCATCTCATCCCCATCCACGGACCACTTCATCCATCCCCATCCATGGACCCACTTATCTCATCCCCATCCATGGACCCACTCATCCATCCCTGGACCCACTTCATCTCATCCCCATCCACCCACTTCATCTCATCCCCATCCATGGACCCACTTCATCCCATCCCCATCCATGGACCCACTTCATCCCATCCCCATCCATGGACCCACTTCATCCCATCCCCATCCATGGACCCACCTCATCCCATCCCCATCCATGGAGATAAGGCATCTTGCAAGGGCCCCACCAGCACCCTGTGGCTGTTCCCATTGGGATCAAGCCCCCGAGGACCATACCCAATAGATGGTGGGATCATGGAATCCTTGAGGAAGGGACCTCAAGGATCACTTGGCCCAACCTTCCCATGCAAAGCACGACCTAGATTGGGTATCCCATCCAAATCCAGCCAAACCCAATGCTGGGCAGTGCCCACATCCCTTGGGATGCCATTGCAATGGCCGGTTGCCATGGAAACGCATCACTCCATGATGGGACTACCCTCATGGGGGCAGAATGGAACATCCCCATTCCACCTCTTCCCTTGGCAACGGGGACCACCTCATTGCACCCCAATGGGGCCGGATGCCGGCACTGACCTACGGCCGCGGAGCACACGACGGCGGCGTGGGCCTGGGAGCTGCAGCCCTCCTCACCCCATAGCTTCACGCGGCATTCCAAGAGGGCTCCCTCCATCCCGGTGCATTCCACAGCATCCACCCACAGGAAGGGCTCTCCCGTGGCTACCGAGGGCGATGCCGGGGCCGCGTGCGCCGTCCCGCAGCCCAGCTGCCCGCACACCACACGGGCTTCGGCCAGGCCCCAGCCCTGCGAGCAGATCCCACCCCAGCGCTGCTCATGGAACACCTGGACCCGTCCGGAGCAGGGATCGGAGCCGTTCACCAAGCGCAGGCTTCCCAGGTCCGAGATGCCCGATCCTAGAGCAGGATCCGTCAGAGCATCCCTTAGGGAGGTGCCTTCCGCCCCATGGAACCCGCAGCGGGGATTGGAGCAAGGCAAGGATGCTCTCTGTGGGTCAGGGATGCTCTTCCGGTGAGTGGTACCCAAGCCTTGGGTGCCCATAGGCACAGACCCATAGATGGGGACCCTTCCTGGAGCAGACACCATGGACAGGATCCCATCACCAAGGTGAGGACATCCTTGGGCCATTTGGGACCCCTGGGGTGCCTCATCCCAAAGGGAAAGGGCTGCTCTCTGGGATCTCATTGCCCAGTTCCAACCAGGATAAGGTTGTAGCATCCCATGATGGGGAGACTGAACTGAACACTGGGTATGGCAGGGACACCAGGATGGGAATGGAATCCATACTGGTGTTAAGAAAACTGGGATGGGAGATGGGATCTCATGGGTTCCTATGGCTGTGAGCAGGAGATAAGGGATGGGAGATGGGATCCCATGGGTTCCTATGGCCCTGAGCAGGAGATAAGGGATGGGAGATGGGATCCCGTGGGTTCCTATGGCTGTGAGCAGGAGATAAGGGATGGGAGATGGGATCCCATGGGTTCCTATGGCTGTGAGCAGGGGATAAGGGATGGGAGATGGGATCCCATGGGTTCCTATGGCTGTGAGCAGGAGATAAGGGATGGGAGATGGGATCCCATGGATTCCTATGGCTGTGAGCAGGAGATAAGGGATGGGAGATGGGATCCCATGGGTTCCTATGGCTGTGAGCAGGAGATAAGGGATGGGAGATGGGATCCCATGGGTTCCTATGGCTGTGAGCAGGAGATAAGGGATGGGAGATGGGATCCCATGGGTTCCACCCAGAGCCCTCCCTTCCCACCAGGCCCATTCCAATGGGTCCCACTTTGGTGGTTCCTTACCGGAGCAGATGACACCGGCGTCCTCCCCATGCTCGCACCCATGGGTGCCCCATCCCTTGGAGCTGCACTCGGCGATGGCCGCCTCGGTGCCGGCGCAGCGCACGGCGTCCAACCAGATGGGCCCCTGGCCCTGGCCGTAGTGAGCGCGGTGCGGGGCCAGCACCGCGGTGCCGCAGCCCAGCTGCCGGCAAACGACCTTGGCGTCCAGGAGGTCCCAGCCATCGTCGCAGACCGTGCCCCATTGGCCACCATGGAGCACCTCGACCCTGCCCGAGCAGCGCCCGGTGCCGTTCACCAGGCGGACGGGGGCGATGGTGGAGACCATGGAGCCTATGGGAGGGGATGGATGCGGTCATCTCATGCCCATGCATGGACCCACCTCATCCCATCCCCATCCATGGACCCACTTCATCCCATTGCCATCCATGGACCCACCTCATCCCATCCCCATCCATGGACCCACTTCATCTCATCCCCATCCATGGACCCACTTCATCCCATCCCCATCCATGGACCCACTTCATCCCATCCCCATCCATGGACCCACTTCATCTCATCCCCATCCATGGACCCACTTCATCCCATCCCCATCCATGGACCCGCTTCATCTCATCCCCATCCATGGACCCACTTCATCTCATCCCCATCCATGGACCCACTTCATCCCATCCCCATCCATGGACCCACTTCATCCCATCCCCATCCATGGACCCACTTCATCTCATCCCCATCCATGGACCCACTTCATCCCATCCCCATCCATGGACCCACTTCATCCCATCCCCATCCATGGACCCACTTCATCCCATCCCCATCCATGGACCCACTTCATCCCATCCCCATCCATGGACCCACTTCATCTCATCCCCATCCATGGACCCACTTCATCCCATCCCCATCCATGGACCCACTTCATCCCATCCCCATCCATGGACCCACTTCATCCCATCCCCATCCATGGACCCACTTCATCCCATCCCCATCCATGGACCCACTTCATCCCATCCCCATCCATGGACCCACTTCATCCCATCCCCATCCATGGACCCACTTCATCCCATCCCCATCCATGGACCCACTTCATCCCATCCCCATCCATGGACCCACCTCATCCCATCCCCATCCATGGACCCACTTCATCCCATCCCCATCCATGGACCCACTTCATCCCATCCCCATCCATGGACCCACTTCATCCCATCCCCATCCATGGACCCACTTCATCCCATCCCCATCCATGGACCCACTTCATCCCATCCCCATCCATGGACCCACTTCATCCCATCCCCATCCATGGACCCACTTCATCCCATCCCCATCCAGGGTTCCCCTGGTACCCCCCATGTCCGATGCTGCGATGCCACCCACCGGAGCACACCACACCGGCTCTCTTCCCATCCTCACAGCCCCCTTGTCCCGCTGGGCATTCCCTGAGGCTCCGCTCCGTTCCCTGGCACCTCACGTTCTCCATCCTCACCGGCAAGGCCCCGGTGCCAAAATCCACCCCCTCGGACGCCGGCAGCGCCGTCCCGCATCCCAGCTCCCGGCACGCGACCTCGGCGTCCCGTTGGTCCCAGCCCCGCTCGCACACGGCTCCCCAGTGCTCCCCATGGAGCACCTCCACTCTGCCGGCGCAGGGATGGGAGGCGTTGGCCAAGCGGATGGGAGCCGGCTCCGGGATGAGGGAATCTGGAGGGTACCCAAGGGAATCCATCAGGAAGTGATGATCCCATTGGAATCCTGCTCCCGGCTCCCACTGAAGCCTCAGGGGATAGGGGGAGAGGAGGGGTGAGCACCCTGCACCAGGGGGTCCCCATTGGTCTGCATCCTCCTGGACCCCTCCATTGCTTTGGAAGAGCAAATTCCCTATGGGAATGAATCCCATGGCCTTAAACCATAGAGGGATGGGATCACAGAGGAAAAGCCCTTTAAGATCATTGAGCCCAACCATTGGGTTGAGCCGTGTTGGATGGGGTTGTCCAAGCCAGGACCCGGCACATTGCCTTGGATTCCATCATTCCCACCCAACCCGGCATCACCTCCCTCGATGGCCTCATCCGGATCATTGCCAAAGAGATTGGCAGCGGAACTGGGACCAGCATGGACACCCCAATGAGGTGGGACACCATTGACCCCAATGCTTTGGGGTCGGTTCCTTATCCAGTGAGGAAGCCATGGATGAGAAGAACCGGATGGATCTATCCAGGCCATCAGGAGCTGGGTTCTCCTTATGGATGGGACCGTTGAGAATGGGACCGTTGAGGATGGGACCATTGAGGATGCGACCATTGAGGATGGGACCACTGAGGATGGGACCATTGAGGATGGGACCACTGAGGATGGGACCACTGAGGATGGGACCATTGAGGATGGGACCATTGAGGATGGGACCATTGAGGGGTTGGGTGGTTGGTGGGTTGGGTGGGTTGGGTGGGTTGGGTGGGTTGGGTGGGTTGGGTGGGTGGTGGGTTGGGATGGGACCATTGAGGATGGGACCATTGAGGATGGGACCATTGAGGATGCGACCATTAAGGATGGGACCACTGAGGATGCTCAAGAACCCCAATGGGTGCAAACCTGCCATCACCCCCCCCTTTCCATCCCTCCACCATGCAAGGAGCGATGCCAATGGTGAAGGCCTCACCGGAGCAAACCACACCAGCATCTTCACCATGGTAGCAGTTACCGGTACCCCAAGGCCGGGCCGGGCAGGAGGACAGGGCGCTCTCGGTACCGGTGCAATTGGTCTCATCCATCCAGATGATGCCGTCCCCGCGGCCAAATTGGGCTCTACCAGGGGCCGAGAGGGCTCGGCCGCAGTCCAGCTGCCGGCACACGACGTCGGCGTCCACCAGGTCCCAGTTGTCGTCGCACACGGTGCCCCATTGCTGGTTGTGGTAGACCTCGACCCTGCCGGCGCAGCGGCTGCCGTAGTTCACCAAGCGGACCTGGTCGCCCTCCCAGTTGCCTGGAGTGAGGTGGGATCATGGAATGGGGTTGGGTTGAGAGGTGGGATCATGGAATGGGATGGGTTGAGAGATGGAATGGGTTGGGTTGAGATATAGAATAATGGAATGGGCTGGGTTGAGATATGGAATGGGTTAGATTGAGAGATGGGATCATGGAATGGGTTGGATTGAGATATGGAATAGGTTGGGTTGAGCTCTTGAATGGGTTGGGTTGAGAGATGGAATGGGTTGGATTGAGATATGGGATGATGGAATGGGTTGAGTTGAGAGTTAGGATCATGGAATGGGTTGGGTTGAGAGATGGAATGGGATGGGTTGAGAGATGGGATCATGGAATAGATGGGGTTGAGAGATGGAATAGATTGGGTTGAGAGATGGGATTATGGAATGGGTTGGGTTGAGATATGGAATGGGTTGGATTGAGAGATGGGATCATGGAATGGGGTGGGTTGAGAGATGGGATCATGGAATGGGTTGGGTTGAGAGGTGGGATCATGGAAGGGGTTGGGTTGAGAGATGCAATGGATTGGGTTGAGATATGGAATGGGTTGGATTGAGATATGGGATGATGGAATGGGATGGGTTGAGATATGGGATGGGTTGGTTGAGTTCTTGAATGGGTTGGGTTGAGATATGTCCCAGGTGGATATTCCCCATCCCACCCTCTGGCATCAGGACCAAGCCCTCCAGGCGGATGCTCCCAACCCCTCAGCACCCAAGCACCCTCCAATGGCAGCCCCCATGGCTCATGGAGGCAGGAGACCAAGGTGATGGCCACCCCCGAGGGGCTTTACCTGAACACACCACAACGGCTTCCCTGCCCTGGGGACAAGAGCCATTGCCCCGGGCCTGCACCTTGCACATGGACAGGGTGCTCTCGGTGCCCACGCAGCTCACGCGGTTGGGCCACGTCGGACCAGTTCCATGGCCGGACCAGGACTGGGCCGGGGCCACCAGCGCCGTCCCGCAGCCCAGCTGCCTGCAGAGCACCCGTGCCTCCGCCAGACCCCACTCCTGGTCGCATAGGGATGCCCAGGAGCTGAGGTGCGGCACCTCCACTCTGCCGTCGCACCGCGTCGAGCCGCTGGCCAAGCGCGGCGCCGTGGCCGCCGACAGCGCCGACCCTGGCAAGGAGGATAAGGAAGGGCCCCAGCATCACCCATGGGTGGGGGGAGAACAGGATGGGGACCGAGAGCCCGCGGTGCTCGGGGTCCTCTTGAAAGGGGGGTTCGAGGGGTGGCTTTGTAAAGGGGCGTTATTGGCATAGGCAGTGTAGGGCAAAGACACGTTATAGAGCCATAGAATGGGATGGGTTGGAAGGGGCCTTTGGAGGTCATCTACAGAACCATAGAATGGGTTGGGATGGGTTGGGTTGAGATGGAAGGGGCCTTTGGAGGTCATCTATAGAACCATAGAATGGGTTGGGATGGGTAGGGTTGGAAGGGGCCTTTGGAGGTGATCTCTAGACCCATAGAATGGGTTGGGTTGGAAGGGACCTTTGGAGATCATCTATAGAACCATAGAATAGATTGGGTTGGGTAGGGTTGAGTTGGAAGGGAGCTTTGGTGGTCATCTCTAGACCCATAGAATGGGTTGGGATGGAAGGGGCCTTTGGAGGTCATCTCTAGACCCATAGAATGGGTTGGGTTGGAAAGGGGCCTTTGGAGGTCATCTATAGAGCCATAGAATGGGTTGGGATGGAAGGGCCTTTGGAGGTCATCTATAGAACCATAGAATGGGTTGGGATGGAAGGGGCCTTTGGAGGTCATCTCTAGACCCATAGAACGGGTTGGGTTGGAAGGGCCTCGAACACTACCAGGGATGGGGCAGCCCCATCTATCCCTGAGCCCCCTGTGCCAGGGCCTCAGCATCCTCCCAGGGAAGAGCTTCCTCCTATGTAGAGTGAATCCACGCTCTCCCAACCCATCCCATTCCACGATCCCATGCCTGCAAAGCCCCATTACCTGAACACACCACACCGGCATCCTCCCCATGGAAGCAGTTGGTGTTGCCCCACGCGCTGGCCCGGCAATCCACCAGCGCGGCCTCGCTACCGGTGCAGTTGACCTCATCCAACCAGATGGGATCGTGGCCCCTTCCAAAGTGAGCCCCGTGGGTGGCGGCCAGCGCCGTGCCGCAGCCGAGCTGCCGGCACACCACGGCCGCGTCCAGCAGATCCCATCCGTCGTCGCACACCGTGCCCCACATGTGCTCGTGCAGCACCTCCACCCTCCCGGCGCAGCGGTCGAGGCCGTTGACCAACTGGAGGGTGCCCAAGGTGGCCACGGTGGAATCTGGTTTTGGGGTGGGGATGGGGAGGAGAAGGTTGGGGAAGGGATGCGCGCCCCATGGGACGGATGCAGGGGTGCAGGCAGGTACCTGAGCACTCGACGCTGGCGTCCTCCACGTGGTTGCAGTTGTGCTCCCCCCATGGCTTCGCTCGGCACCCCCGCAGTGCCGGTTCCTCCCCGGTGCAGTTGACGTCGTCCAACCAGATGGGCCCTTTCCCTTGCCCGTAGCGAGCTCCCGGCGCCACCGACAGCACCGAGCCGCAGCCCAGCTCCCGGCACACGACCTGGCCCTCCTGGAAGCCCCATCCGTCGTCGCACACCGTGCCCCACGTGCCGTTGTGCAGCACCTCCACGCGCCCGGCGCAGCGGCTGGGACCCCCTTCCAAGCGAAGGGACCCCATTGGGGTCCCATTGGATGTGCCTGGAGGGGAGGGATGGGGAGGAAGCAGGAGGTGACAGACAGGGGGTGGATGGGGGGGGTTTGGGGTGGCTTCTGACAGCTGAAAGGGGATGTGAGAGGTGGCGTTGGACAGCGCGGCCCTGCCCTGGGCATCTCAGATGTCCACTGAAGACAGTGGAAGTCAACTGGAGTCAACTCAGGAGTCAACTGAAGTCAATTGAAACCAATTGAAGTCAACTCAGAAGTCAACTTGAAGTCAATTGAAGTCAATTGAAACCAATTGAAGTCAACTGAAGCCAACTCAGAAGGCAACTGAAGTCAATTGAGACCAATTGAAGTCAACTGAAGCCAACTCAGAAGGCAACTGAAGTCAATTGAGACCGATTGAAGCCAATTGAAGCCAAATCAGAAGTCAACTGAAGCCAATTGAAGTCATTTGAAGCCAATTGAAGTCAACTGAAGCCAACTCAGAAGTCAACTGAAGTCAATTGAAGTCAATTGAAACCAATTGAAGCCAATTGAAGTCAACTCAGAAGTCAACTGAAGTCAATTGAAGTCAATTGAAACCAATTAAAGCCAATTGAAGTCACCTCAGAAGTCACCTGAAGTCAATTGAAGCCAATTGAACTCAACTGAAGTCAATTGAAGACAACTGAAGACAACTCAGAAGTCAATTGAAGCCAACTGAAGTCAACTCAGAAGTGAAGTCAATTGAAGCCTATTGAAGTCAACCTAAGTCAACTCCGAAGTCAGCTGAATCCCACCTCTGCATCTAAACCCCATGCGCCCAAAAGGTCACAGACCCATGGAATGGTTTGGGTGGGAAGGGACCTTCAAGCCCACCCAGTTCCAGCCCCCTGCCATAGGGACCCCTTCCACTGGAGCAGGATGCTCCAATCCCCTGTGTCCAACCTGCCCTTGAGCACTACCAGGGATGGGGCAGCCCCAGCTTCTCCCCCAACCCATCCCAGTGTCCCAGCACCCTCACAGGAAGAGCTCTTTCCTCACAGCCCATCTCAATGTCCCCTCTTCCAATTGGAATCTGCTTCCCTCATCCCATCCCTTGTCCAAAGCCCCCTCTCCTGCTTTCCTGCACCCCTTTAGGCACTGGAGCTGCTCTAAGGCCTCCCCTTAAGGAGCCTTTGCTGCCCCATCCCAGCTCTGTGAGCGTCTCCATCCCTCCAGTGCCTGGATCCAGGTGGATCCATCCCATCCCTCCTTGGACATGGATGTGTGCGGAAGGGCTCAATCAGAGCAACGGGCTCCGGGATCACCCCTTGGATTCCAAGAACCCCGTGAGCTTTGGGAAGAGGCCCCAAAGGGAACTGAGCTTCCTGGGTGGACCAGGAAGGAGAAGAGAGAAAAGCCAACGCTGCAATAGCGGCATCGCCATGGGGACGCTGCCCTCGTCAGCAGCCCCAAGGCAGGGCAGGGCTCAGCATGGGGTGGCCTAAGGCAGAACCCTTCATTCTGAGGCGTCCATCCCCAAATCAGGGTGCTCCCGCAGCCCAAAGGGACCCCATGGGTCTTGGGTGCCCACTGGCTCTAAGGGCTCCCCTTAAGGAGCCTTCTTCTGTGGCTCCTTGAGGTTCTTCATGTGCTGGTGCATGCATCCAGCAGCAAAGACAGAGCTTTATAGCACAGTGTATATATATATGCATACATTGGCCCCATGTCCCCATTGACCTCATGTCCCCAAGGTCTTCTCCATATCCCATTGGGTCCCATTGACCTCATGTCCCCAAGGTCTTCTCCATGTCCCATTGGGTCCCATTGACCCCATTGTCCCCATTGACCTCATGCCCCCAAGGTCTTCTCCATATCCCATTGGGTCCCATTGACCCTATTGTCCCCATTGACCTCATGTCCTCAAGGTCTTCTCCATTTCCCATTGGGTCCCATTGACCCCATGTCCCATTGCGTCCCTATTGACCCCATTGTCCCCATGTCCCTCTTGTCCCCAAGGTCTTCTCCATATCCCATTGGGTCCCACTGACCTCATTGTCCCCATTGACCTCATGTCCTCAAGGTCTTCTCCATGTCCCATTGGGTGGCATTGACCACCATGTCCCATTGAGTCCCTATTGACCCCATTGTCCCCATGTCCCCAAGGTCTTCTCCATATCCCATTGGGTCCCATTGACCCCATTTTCCCCACTGACCTCATGTCCCCAAGGTCTTCTCCATATCCCATTGGGTCCCATTGACCCCATTTTTCCCATTGACCCCATGTCCTCAAGGTCTTCTCCATATCCCATTGGGTCCCATTGACCCCATTGTCCCCATTGACCCCATGTCCCCAAGGTCTTCTCCATGGAGAAAGGCCTCTGAAGAGCTCAGAAGTGCCCTTTCAAGGCCCCCCCCCACAAGCAAGACCCCACCCCTGCGGTGACTTGAGGGACCCCAATGGCATTGCCCCACCACTGGTGAATGAGACCCAACTCAGGTGCTCTCCATCCCATCCTGCTCCCTCCAAACCCCATCCAAAGGGGACCGCTCCTCCCCGTCCCCTTTGGGAATGAGAACCAGCTCCAAGGAGGGTGCCCCAGATCCAACATCGGGGCCCACCCTTAACCCCTTCCAAAGGGGCACCCACAGGATGGATCCCCATCCTTCAGCAGACCATGGGGTAGGGACCTCTTTGGGAGCACGGGGACCATGGAAGCACGGAACCATGGATTGGTTTGGATTGAGGAGGTCCAGGAGGACCCACATTTGCTTTCCCTCCCTTCCTACTACCTCTGCTTATGGGGCAAAGGGAACGCTCCTGCCCTCACCTAAACCCCTTGGAAGCCACCTCCAAACCCACCCCTCCTTCCCCAGCCCCACAGACCCTTCTGCTGCGCCCCATAGAGCACACCCGCCCCATAGAGCCCAACCAGAGGTCAGAAGCGAAGGGGAGCAGCACTCACCCCATAGCCACGCCAGCAGCAGCAGAACCCCGATGCTCTTGGCCCCACCAGGACCGCGTGCGGCCCCGCTCCGGCCCCGGGGATGGATCCGTGCCGGCGTGGCCATGGCCGCAGGCTGGAGGTGGGCAATGGGGTGGATGCCAATGGGAGGGCCGAGCGGGATCCCTCCCGTTCCTCTGCCTTGGACCCAGCTGGGGCTTTCACTTCCCCATGGAGCGATGCCAGGGGGTGGGGTGGGGGGTGCCCCATAGAGCCCTGCTTTGCGCAATGTGTTCCAGGAAAGCACGGAGCAAACAAAGCCTTTGGGACACACGGATCCCATGGCAGCCCCAAAGACCTTGGACCCCCTTTAGGCAGGGAGCCCATAGGGCAATGGAAGGGGTTGGGTTGGGAAGGGGCCTTCAAGCTCATCCCCTTCTCCATGGGGATCCCATCCAAGCCCTTGGGATGGGGGGGGTCCAGACCTTCTCCATCCACCCCATGCCCATGCTCATCCCACCATCACCCATTGAAACCATTACCCACATCCACTGA
>NW_026902262.1:0-13066 GCF_033783945.1 Neopsephotus bourkii | reverse complement strand
ACACTATGGTGTTCCTAATTATATGCCAGTATCTGAATGATAACATATCTGAATGATACAGTTACCCTCCAAATTTAAAATTCTTAAGCCCAGATAGCTCTTGCTTGTGCACAAGGTATTGTCCTCAGCTAATAATTACATTACTCAGTAGAACAGGTAAGGCAAAAATGGAGAGACATGTGGGCCATACCGCTGAACCTTCTATATGGTATTTATTTCATATGATAGAAATATGTCCAGTAGACTTACCTTAACATGCAGTTAATTAGATTTGGCTTATTGCTTCTATTGACTCCTTGCATGTGAGCTTTTGGACATGCCAGTTTACATGCTGTGGGCAGCTAATGTTTGATGATGTCAGCATGTAGCTATTTACTTTTCTTTATGAAGGTGTCTGGTTCATCAGCAGGATAAAGTGAGTGAGTAGGAAGGGTTTTCTGCAGCGTTTTAAGTAGAATAATGCAGCATAAGGAAATACTAGTGGTGCGCAGAACCCAGCTATTTCCCAAGATGACTGTTTAGCAGTAATAAAAGAGTGCATCAGTAGACGTGCATCAATAGATTTGCAGTAAACCTACAGTCAGGTCAAGGAGTGACTGTGCGTGTGGTTGAAGTAAAGCTTTGTAGTGGCAACAAGCAGAACTGCCGCAAGTCAAAATTTCATGCCACAGTTCCACAAGTGGAAAACCTTCAGAAATCTGAAGGGTAGCAACTGTAGAAACAGGATTTCTGAAGCAGCTGGTGTTGAACTGTCTTTGCTCTGACTGCAGTCAGTTGACTTGATGATGCCTTAAGTATCTGGAAAATCTTTTACTATGCTGAAAGGAATGTACTCGCATTTCAAACCAGATGCCAGGCATTTTAGGTAAAAAATTATGCTCAGCTCATTTCTTCACTTCCAGTTGCCCCCTACAGACTTAGTATGCATGAATTTCCCTCAAATTCAAAAATGTGTTCCTCCATAGAGTCTGATGGAGTCCAAAAGGTGTGGGCTGTACTTAAAAACAAGGTGTGGAATGTACTTAAAAACAAGCAAGAGAAAGGGTCAGGGCATAGGCAGCAGGCAGGAGGAGAGCCCATGTCTGCAGGCAGGGAGCTGGGGCTGAGCAGTAGACACAGGAGCAAGCTCTTTAAAATGCCAGATGCCTTGACTGAACCCAACCAAATGGGATTGGTGGCATTCAGCATGGGCTGGAAAACCTGCCCCAAAAGTTGGAGCAGTATCAAAGCATGTCTGGAAAGCACTGGTGGAAAGTAAATACCTATTGGGAGGTTGCACATTTATTTGCAAGCAAATGTATCTTTAAATGTAAGATACAACTTCTGAAAAATATGAAGTCAAACAGATTGTGCTATTCCCAATAAAAGAAAAATACGGCGCTATAAACTGTAAGTTTAAGTAAAGTGACACACCCACGCTTAGAGGAAAAGGGCCAGGAGGGTATGTCTTGGTCACTTATCTGGACAGCAACAAGCTACACAGCCAGATGAAACCAGATACTTTAGCTAGTAGGCAGTGTTCATTCACTTGCTGTGGAGTTTCCAAACCTGCAGTATGACAATAATTTTAAACTTTCTGCAAACTCAGAACCACCAAACCAGACTTTAGTTTATTACATGGTTTACGTGCAGTGCAGATGTTTCAGTAATGTTAACATGTTACTGTCCAATTTAAAAATCTAAGTTATCTTCCTCTTTAAATAGCTTTCCTGACTGTATGTCCAAGTTGGACCTTTGTGCTATGCAGTACAGTATTTGTGCTATAAGGTTTCCATAAAAGGAGTATCCACAATTGTGTGTTACACTCTTCAGAGGCTGTTTTTAGTTCTTTAAGTAGAAAACCAGGACACTGTGGTGGGATCTATTAAACTGCTGTATCTTGTGTGCAATTTTACAAATACAGATTTAGGGGGGGGGGAGGGGGTTAATCATATAATTAAGTTTTGAATTATTTCCAGATTTTCCATGAGTGATTTACTTGCTATTCTTGTAGCTCAGCAAAGGCCCTAGCCTGCAGGATGCTTCTATCTGTTCTGTTGTCACTTTCCTTGGAAGACTTGGGAATTAAAGTGAGAGCATCACAAACTCCCCAGGCAACTAAGCTGCCTGTTAGGCCAAAAGCAGAAGCCATTGTTGGATCTGCATGAGGCAGTGAGGTTTGAGCTTGAGGAATGTTTTCCTATGTATGTGTGGCCACAGAGGAGTAAAACACAGTTCAGCGGTACTTTCTCAAATCTGGGTCCTGGCTGCTAAGATTAGACCCTCATGTTCATGGAAACAAACAGAAGTGCAGTATAACATGTGTGGGCAGAAAACACGTAGATTTAGGGTTTGAGATACACAGATTCCACTACCTAGATCTTGTATCTTCCTTTTTTCATATTTGGGCTTCCCTTCTGATTAGAGGGGATAGGAATTGGGATGTAAGGTTCTTCCATTTCAAAAGGTGAGTTTTCCTTCTTTTCCAGAATTGAAAGGGTTATAGACAACAATACTACGGTGAAAATGGTTCCCATCAAGATTGTTCATTCTGAGAGCAGTGCAGAAAAGGAGAGTCGGCAGTGTCTTGTCAGTACTATGGAGCCTCCTGCTTTACCCAGTGGTTTGGAAAAGGACCAAATTAAAACACTCAGCACTTCTGAGCAATCCTATTCACGATTCTGTGCTTACACCAGGCAAGGTGTAGAGCCAGAGCTGGAAGCCAGAACCAAACCAGCTGCCCCTCAACCAGCTGAAGAACCTGGGAGCAACTTGAAAGACAGCAGTGCTGCCACACCAGCAGTCAGCTATGTAAAGGCCAAAGAGAAGACTTTTGAAGATTGGAAGTCAGAGGAGCTAGCCAGAGAGATTGTGGGAAGAGATAAATCTCTAGCAGACATCCTAGATCCTAATGTGAAAATAAAAACAACAATGGATCTGATGGTTGGTATATTCCCTAAAGATGAACACCTCCTGGAGGAAGCTCAACAGCGCAGGAAGCTCCTGCCTAAAGTTCCTTCTCCAAAAATTTCAGAGGAAAAGTGAGTATTACTTTCTGCACTCCTTGTAAGCTGCTGTCCAAAGGGTGTCAGTTTTCCTAGGGGGATTGAAGGCTAGGATCTTCGTGCTGTTGAGGTTTGGGGCTTTTCTGATACTTTTTCTGTCAGAATTGCGGTCAAGCGTAATGCTGCTAAGTATACCCTTAATAACAGAAAAAGAACAATGTTGCACAATATGACAAGTTTCCTTTTAAGATCTCGTTGAAAACGTATTTGTGTGAGAACTTAAGGAATAACCATCTTCTATTTCATAGTGATTAGATACTTTACCAAGATCGTCTGGTAAAAGTCTGATAACTGGATAGCGAAGGAAAAATATTTTACCCTTGTTTATGTGATGAAAATTTAAAAAGACAGCTTGAAATGGGCATGAGACATTTCCTGGAAGTGAATGAGAACAAAGAAAAGATTGAGTTCCATTAAATTCCATCCATATGTTGATGTTCTATGGGTCTTCCGCTTTCTTGAGATGAGTAATCAAATTAAGTTGTAGCCTTCTCATGAAGTTCATATGTAATTCCATAATCAAAAAGATAAATACTTAGGTTGCAATGTCCTGCATTTGGAAGTCTGAAAGGATATTTTCTATGACGCTGAGGTCTTTGTGCTACTTGGAAAAATGTAACTACATTTTGTTTCAAGATGAGGGATCTTGGGTCCATTTCAGTCATTGTAATTGTGAAAGGTCTTAAGTTTTAGCTTTTGATGGGCATGTGCTGAGTTCAAATTTTCTTCACAACCAGATTTTATTTACCCTATTTACTTAGGTAATGGCTTTCTGTTGAACCCCTGCTTGCTTGTTGAAATGATGGCTCTAAAAGATTGTCCTTTCTTTGCAGCGATTAGGGTGTCAAGGCAGCTAATAAAAGTTTTGGCTTTTTACCAGGAAAGAGGACCAGAGCGCACCGTCTGCCATCTCCCTCACAACCAATTCTACTTACTACAGCACATCTGCACCAAAGGCAGAGCTGCTGATTAAAATGAAGGACATGCAGGAGCAACAGCAGCAGCAGCAGAGTGAAGAAGATTCTGAAGATGAGCTGGATCATGACTTGTCGGAAAAGAAGGTAAAAGACATTTCAAAAGTGTAATGCATTTCATTAACTGTGAATTTGCTAGGTAAACACCCTTAAATAAAAGGCTTTTTAGGTAGGACAAGGGGTAATGGGTACAAACTGGAACACAAGAGGTTCCACTTAAACTTGAGAAGAAACTTCTTCTCAGTGAGGGTGACAGAACACTGGCACAGGCTGCCCAGGGAGGTTGTGGAGTCTCCTTCTCTGGAGACATTCAAAACCCGCCTGGACACGTTCCTGTGTAACCTTATCTAGGTGTTCCTGCTCCGGCAGGGGGATTGGACTAGATGATCTTTTGAGGTCCCTTGCAATCTGTAGCATACTGTGATACTGTGTGATACTGTGATACTAAAGATCATTTGAAAAATCAGCCTGGATTGGTTGAGGGGAGAAATGGGAGGGGAGTGGACAGGGAAAGGTGTTATGTGCCCAACTATGATTTTGGTTTTTTGCAGCTTGATGCATGTTGTGGAAGGTCCCAAGGGGAGAAGTTTTGGGGAGGTTACTTTCAAATAATATTTTGCATTTGAGTTTCTCATATATTTCTCTCACTTGCTATGTATAAAGAAACAGGAGTGCTTATGTATCCCACTGTAACTGGTGGTGGTTATAGTTCCGTGTTTTTGAAATGCAGAATTTAGGTCCAGGGTTTGTCATGAGAGAGAAGGAACATACATGGCTATACAGCTGCTTGTTTGATTTTTTTTTTCTTCATTCGGTTTGTCACTCGTGAAAATACTTTGCTCCCTTTTTCTACCACCCAAATTAATAAATGTAGTTGTGAGAGATAGCTAATGAGCTTGGTTTATTCAGTGGAAAATGCCCCTTGCAAGGGAAGCTGTCTTATCAACTCTCTCCATTTCTTCCTTTCCCTGTTCTCTCTCCATTCTCTCCCAGCTTATTCTTCCCCTTTTCTCCTTTCTCTCTGCTTTTTCTCTCTCCTTTCTCTGACCTTTATCTCTCCTTTGTCTCTCCTTTTGCACTCTTCTTCTCTTTCCTGTCTTTCTTCTCTCTCCTCTTTCTTCTCTCTCTTCTCTCTTTCTTCTTCCTTTTTTCTTCTCTCTTCTCCCTTTCTTTCACCTTTCAGCTTTCCCTCATCTTTCCCTGAACTTTCCATTATCTTTTCAGATCCTTTCCCTTGCCTGTATTGTCTTTCCGTTGACTTTCCATTATCTTTTCATCTCCTTTTCCTCTCATTTCGCTTGCTTTTCTTTCATCTTTTCCTCATCTTTCAGTTATTGTCCCTCACTTTTCCCTCACCTTTCCCTCACCTTTCCATTTTCTTCCTCTTGCCTTCCCCTCGTGTTTGTGTTACCTTTTCTTCACCCGTCCTTCTCCTTTCACATGTCCCTCACCTTTTCTTCATCATTCTGTTATCTTTCCCTCATCTTTACGTTCTCTTTCCTTTGCCTTTCCCTAACCTGTCTCTTGTCTTTCCCACGTCATTCTGTTACCTATCCCTTGTCTTTTGCTTGGCTGTTTCTTGCCTTTCTCTCATCTTTCATTCATCATTCCATTGTCTTTCCCTCGCCTTTCCCTCACCTTTCCATTGTCTTTCCCTCACCATTCTTTCTCCTGTCCCTCACCTGTCCCTTGCCTCATCTTTACTCTGTCTTTCCATTATCTTTCCCCCTCCTTTCCCTTGTCTTTCCCTTGCCTGTGCCTCGCTTTTCCCTATTCTGTCCCTCACATTTACTTCTCATTTCCCTCTTCTTTCTCTTGTCTTTCCATTATCTTTTCCTTGCCTTTCCCTCTCATTCATCCCCATCCTTTGGTGTTTTATTTCTGATACAAGGTTAACATAGTCCCCATGGAACCAGGGGAACTTCTTCATGAAGTTCAACGGGGCCAAGTGCAAGATCCTGCACATGGGATGGGCAATCCCAAGCACAAATACAGGCTGTGCAGAGGATGGACTGCGAGCAGCCCTAAGAAGGGCTTGGGGATGTTAGTTAACATTAGCCAGCAGTGTGTGGTTGCAGCCCAGAAAGCCAACCATGTGCTGGGCTGCATCAAAAGGAGCGTGGCCAGCAAGTCGAGGGAGGTGATTCTCCCTCTCTACTCTGATCTCTTATAAGACTTCACCCGCAGTACTGTTTTTTTCTCTCTTCTTCTTTCTCTCTCCCTTCTTCCTTCCTTCTTCCTTTCTTCTTCTCTCTTCTCCTTCTTTCTTCTTTCTTTTCTATCTCCTCTCTTCCCTCTTTTTCATTGTCTCCCTTTCTTCTCTGTACTCTCTTCTTTTTATTCTTCTCTCTTTCTTCTCCTTCTTTCTTCTCTTTTTTCATCTCTTTCTTCTCTCTTCCCTTTTTCTTTCTTCTTTCTTCTCTTTATTCTTTTCTTGTCACTTTCTTCTTTTTTCTCTTTGTTCTCTCCTTTCTTCATTTCTTCTTCCTGTCTTTTTTTTCTCTTTCTTCTTGTCTTCATTCTTTCTTTCATTTCTTCTTTTTTCTCCCTTCTCCTTTTTCCCCCTCTTCTTTCTTCTCTCCTCTGCCTTCTGTTTCTTCTCGCTTCTTTGCCTTCCCTCTTCTCTGTTTCTCTGTTCTCTCTCCATTCCCTCTCTGCTTGTTCTCTCTTCTTTCTCCTTTCTCTCTCTGCTTTTTCTCCCTCCTTTCTCTGACCTTTATCTCTCCTTTCTCTCTCCTTTTGCATTCTTATTTCAGTCTTTATTGTGAACATGCAGACCCATTTTCTTATATCTTTTTTTTTCTCTGCCTTCTTTCTATCCTAGTTCTGCTTTCTTCTGTCTTCTCTATTCCGCCTTCCCTATTTCTTCTTTCTCCCTTCTTTCTCCTTTACTTCTCCCTTACTTCTCCCTTACTTCTTTCTTCTCTCTTTCTTCTGTCTTCCCTCTTTTATCTTCTCCCTTTCTTCTCTGTTTCATCTTCCTCTCAGCTTTCCCTTGTCTTTCCTGCCACTTTCCCTCCTCTTTTTCTAGTCTTTCCCTCGTATTACCCTCATCATACCCTTGTCATTCTTTCCTTTTTCCCTTGTTCTAACCCTAACCATCGCCTGTGCCTCACCTTTCTCTGTGCTGTCCTTCATCTTTCCCTCACCTTTCCCTCACCTGTCCCTTGTCTTTCTGCTATCCTGTCTCTCTCCTCTACCTCTCCTTTCCCTCGTTGTTCCGTTATCTTTCCCTTGCCTTTCCCTAACCAGTCTCTCACCTTTCCCTCATCTTTCCCTAATCTTTCCATTATCACCTCACCTTTCCCTTGCCTTTCTATCGCTTTTCCTTATACTGTCCCTCATCTTCCTGTTATCGCTCCCCCTTCTTTCCCTTGTCTTTACTTGTCCTCTCATTGACCTTTCCCTCTCTTTTCCATCACATTTCTCTCACCTTTCCCTATATTGTCCCTCTCCTTAATCTTGTCTTTCTCTCATCTTTCCCTCATTGTTCCATTGTCTTTCCCTCTCCTTTCCCTCTCCGTTTCCTCACTTGTCCCTCACATGTCCCTCACCTTTTCTTCATCATTCTGTTATCTTTCCGTCATCTTTCCCTATCCTGTTCCTTGCCTTTCCCTCATCTTTCTATTCTCTCTCCCCCCACTTTCTTTAAACTGTCTCTCACTAGTCTCTGACCTTTCCCATGTCTTTCCATTACCTTTCCCTTGTCTTTTGGTTGGCTGTCTCTCCCCTTTCTCTCATCCTTGTCTCGTCATTCCATTATCTTTGCCTCTCCTTTCCATCTTCTTTCCCTCACCTTTCCTTATCTTTACCTCCCCTTTCCTGTCCTGTCCCTAGCCTTTCCCTTGTCTTTCCTTCAACTTTCTGTTATATTTCCCTCTCTTTCTCCTGTCCCTTGCCTTTTGCTCATATTTTCTTCATCTTTCAGTTACCTTTCCCCTTTCTTTCCCTTATCTGTCCCTCACCTTTCCCTTGCCTTTTCCTCATCTTTCTCTCGCCTTTCTCTCACTTTTCCCTTGCCTTTCCTTTGCCTTTCCCTCGTATTTTCCTCACCTTTCCTTCTTATTTCTGTTATTTCCCTCCCCTTTCCCTGTCCTGTCCCTCACCTGTCCCACGCATGACCTTCTCCTTTCCCTCTTTTCCCTCGCCTGTCCCTCCAGTTTCCCTCACATGTCCGTCGCCTTTCCCTCGTGTTTCCATTATCTTTCCCTCCCCTTTCCCTATCCTGTTCCTCGCCTTTCTCGTCCTTCCCTTCTCTTTCTGTTACCTTTCCCTCATCTTTCTCCTGTCCCTCACATTTCTGTATACTTTCTCTCTTCTTTCCCTCACCTTTCGCTCATGTTTCCGTACCTTTCCCTCACCTTTCCCTATCTTGTCCCTAGCCTTTTCCTTACCTTTATATTTTCTTTGCCTTTCTTTCTCCTGTCCCTCTCCTGTACCTTGCCTTTCCCTTGTGTTTCATTTGTCTTTCTGTTATCTTTCCCTTTCCTATACATCTCCTTTCCCTCTCCTTTCCTTTGCCTTTCTTTCTTCTGTCCCTCTACTGTACCTTGCCTTTCCCTCGTGTTTCATTTGTCTTTCTGTTATCTTTCCCTTTCCTATCCACCTCCTTTCCCTCTCCTTTCCTTTGCCTGTCCTTCTTCTTTGCATTATCTTTCCCTCTCCTTTTCCTATCCTGTACCTCTCCCCTCACCTTTCCTTATCTTTCTTTTGCCTATGCTGTACCATCTCTCCCCAATCCCTTACATTTCCCTTTCTTGCCCTCACCTTTCCTTCATTTATTCCTCATTTTTCCATTATCTTTTTCTCTCCTTTCCTTCACCTTTCCCTATCCTTTCCCTCATCTTTCCATCTATTTCCATCATCATTCCCTCTCCTGTCCCTTGCCTTTCCTTTGTCTTTCCATTTTCTTTCCCTCTCCTATCTGCCTCCTTTCCCTTGCTTGTTCATTGCCTTTTGCCTCTTCTTTCCATTATCTTACCTTTATCTTTCCCTTTGCTGTGCATAACCTTTCTCTATCCTGTTCCTGGCATTTAGCTGTTCTTTACATTCTCTTTCCATCGCCTTTCCCTATCCAGCCCCACTCCTTTCCCTCATCTTTCCTTATCTTTCTTTCGCCTTTCTCTGTCGTATCCCTTGCCTTTCTCTCATCTTTCCCTTGTCTGTCGGTTATTATATCTCTCCTTTCCCTATGCTGTCCCTCAGATTTCCCTTGCCTTTCCCTCATCTTTCCCTCACCTTTCCCTCATCTTTCTGGTACCTTTCCCTTGCTTATCCAACTCCTTTCTCTGTTGTTTCCCTTGCCTTTCCTTCTTCTTTCCATTTTCGTTGCCTTTCCTGTGCTATCTCATGCCTAACCCTTACCTTTGCTTTTCTTGTCCCTCACCTTTTCCTCATCTGTTCCTCATTTTCTATTATCTTTTCCTCTCCTTTCCCTATCCTTTCCCTCATCTTCCTCCCATCATCTTTCCATTCTTTTCCCTCTCCTGTCCCTTGCCTTTCCCTCTCCCTTTGCTTGCCTGTTTCTCATCTTTACCTATCCTGTACTTCTCCTGTCACTTGTCTTTCCATCTCTTTCCGTTATCTTTCTTTCACTTGCCCTCTCCTTTCCCTCTCCTTTATCTCGCCTTTCCCTTGTCTTCCCATTATCTTTCCCTCTCCTATCCATCTCCTTTCCCTCACTTGTTCCTCACCTTTTGCCTCTTCTTTCCATTATCTTACCCTCATCTTTCCTTCAGCTGTGCCTCACCTTTCTCTATCCTGTCCCTTCCATTTACCTCTCCTTCCTGTCTCATTTCCCTCACATCCCCCATCTTTTGCTATCCTGTCCCTCATATTTTCCTTTTTCTTGCCTTTTTCCTTCTTTCCATTATCATTCCATTGCCTTTCCCTATCCTGTGGCACTCCTTTCCCTTAAGGCTCATCTTTCCCTTAACCTATCTAACTCTTAACCTTTCTCTTGTCTTTCCCTCGTCCTCCCCTCGTCTTTCCGTTTTCTTTTCCTTGCCATTTTTTCACTTTTCCACGTGTTCTCCCTTTCTTTTCCCTGTGTTCTCCCCTGTCTTTCCGTTGTCTTTCCCTTGTCTTACTCTAATTTTTCCTTATTTTTCACTCACCTTTCCCTGTCCCATCCGTAGCCTTCCCCTCATCTTTCCCTTGTCCTTCCCTCGTCATTCCATTTTCTTTTCCTTGCTATTCCCTCGCTATTCCCTGTGTTCTCCCCTGCCTTTCCCTCGTCTTTCCCTCATCTTAAGCTCATCTTCCCTTGTCTCTCTCACCTTTCCCTATCCTGTTCATAGCCTTCCCCTCATTTTTCCCTTGTCTTTCCATTAGATTTCCCTCCCCTTTCTTTCTCCTTTCCCTCATCTTTCCATTACCTTTCACTTGGCTTTGCCTTGCCTCTGCCTTGCCTTTCTCTTGTCTTTCCCTCATCTTTCCATTATCTTTCCCTCTCCATTACATCTCCTTCCCCTTTCCTTTCCTTTGCCTTTCCTTATTCTTTCCATTATCTTTCCCTTGCCTTTCCTTATTCTTTCCATTATCTTTCCCTTGCCTTTCCCTATCCTGTCCATCTCCTTTCCCTTGCCTTTCCTTATCTTTCCTTTGCCTTTCCCTGTACTATTCCTCACCTTTCCCATGTCGTACCTTATCTTTCCTTTGCATTTCTCTATCCTTTCCATCAGCTTTCCCTCACCTTTCCCTTGACCGTCCCTCACCTTTCCTTTCCATTCCCTCACTTTTCCCTGTGTTCTCCCACTTCTTTTCGTCATTCTCTCGTCTTTCCTTCATCTTTCCCTCATCTTGCCATTCTCTTTCCCTCTCCTTTACATCTCCTTCCCCTCTCCTTTCCTTTGTCTTTCATTATTATTTCCATTATCTTTCCTTCACCTTTCCCTATCCTGTCCCTCTCCTTTCCCTTGCCTTTCTTTATCTCCCACGTGCCTTTCCCTGTGCTATCACTTGCCTTCCCCTCATCTGCCCTTATCTTTCCTTCGCCTTTCCCTGTCCTTTCCCTCGCCTTTCCCTTATCCTTCCCTCACCTTTCCATTTTCTTTTCCTTGCCATTCCCTTGCTTTTCCCTGTGTTCTCCCCCTTTTTTTCCTCATCATTCCCTCGTCTTTCTCTCATCTTTTCCTCGTCATTCCTTCATCTTTGCCTCATTTTTCCCTCATCTTTCCTGTTCTTTCCCTCACCTTTCCCTATCCTGTCCCTAGCCTTTCTCTTGTCTTTCCATTATCTTTTTCCTTTTCATCTCCTCTCCCTCTCCTTTTCCTTCCCTTTCCTCCTTTTATTATCTTTCCCTCACCTTTCCCTATCCTGTCCCTCTCTTTTCCCTCGTCTTTCCCACATCTTTCCTTATCTTTCCTTCACTTTCCCCTATCTTTTCCCTTGTCTTTCTCTCATCTTATTATTTGCTTCACCTTTCCCTCTCCTGTCCCTTGTCTTTCCCTCCTCTGTCCATCATTTTCTGTTCTTCCCCTCATCTGTCCTTCACCTGGCCCTCACTTTTCCCTTTCATGTCGCTAGCCTTTCCCTTGTCTTTTCTTCATCTTTCCATTATATTTAACTCACCTTTCTTTCTCCTGTCCCTCTCCTTTCCCTCGCTTGTCACTTCGCTTTTCCCTCATCTGTCCAACATCTTTCCATTATCTTTCTGTCTTGTTTTCCTCCCCTTTAACTCTCTTGCCTTTCCTTCTCCTTTCCCTCAACTTTCCCTATCCTCTCCCTCGCCTTTTCCTAACCATTCTCTCATGTGTCCATTGTTTTTACATTATCTTTTTCTCCCGTCTCTTTACTGTCCCTCTCCTTTTCCTTCCCTTTCCCTCAGATTTCCCTTGCCTGTCCCTCAACTTTCTCTCTCCTTTACCTTGCCTTTCCAGCACCTTTTATTTGCCTGTCCCTCTTTTCCTTCCCCTTTCCTTCTCCTTTACCTTCCATTTACCTTGCCTGTCCCTCGCCTTTCCCTCTTTTTCCATCGCCTGTCCCTTGCCTTTAACCTGCCTGTCCCACGCCTTTCACTCTCCTATTACTCACCTTTCCCTGTCCTTTCCCTTGTCTTTCACTCACCTCTCTTTTTTCTCTCTCCTTTCCACTGCCTGTCCCTCACCTTTCTCCCATATTTCTCTCATCTTACCCTTTTCTGTTCCTCTGCTTTCCCTTGTCTTTCTCTTGGCGTTCCCTCGCCTTTTCCTCTCCTTTCCATCTCCTTTCCTTTGTCTTTCCCTCTGATTTCCTTCATCTGTCCCTCACTGGTGCCTTGCCTGTCCCTTGCCTGTCCCTTGCCTTTCCTTCTCCCTTGCCCTTCCGTGTCCTTTCCCTCTCTTTTCACTGGCCTTTCCCTCTCCTTTCCTTGCTTTTCACTTGCCTTTTCTTCTCTCTCTCGTCTGTCCCTCACCTTTCTTCCACCTTTCTCTCATCTCTCCCTCTTCTGTCCTTCTGCTTTCCCTTGTCTTTCCCTCACATTTCTCTCACCTGTCCCTCTCTCCGTTTCCTTTCCTTTTCCTTTCCCTCTCATTTTCCTCAATTGTCCCTCCCCTGTGCCTTTCCTGTCCCCATCCTTTCCCTCTCTTTTCACTCACCATTCCCTCTCCTGGCCCTCTCTTTTCCCTCACCTTTCCTTCAACTTTCCCTCACCTGTCATTTGTCTTTCCCTCTCCCTTCCATCTCCCTTCTCTTCTTTCACTCTCCTTTCCCTTGCCTTTCCCTCTCTTTTCCCACGTCTGTCCCTCTTCTTTCCCTCACCTGTCCTCTCCTGTCTCTCTCCTTTCCCTTGCCCTTCCCTCATTTTCCTTTTTCTACGTAAATAAATCAAAACCCCAAAACAAACCAAAAAGCCAAATACACCCTTCAAAAAAACCTAACCCCCGAAAACAACCACAACAAACCACCAAAAAAAACCCAACAAAACAAACCCAAACCACAAAGCCCCAAACCAGAATAAAAATTAATGAACACCCCCAAAGCAGTCTTTCCAAAACTGTTTTATCTCCTGCGTGTCTTTGCCCTCTGGGCCAGCTCTGCCCTGTGGCTTAGTGTCCCCTCCATCCC
>NW_026902260.1:0-1367 GCF_033783945.1 Neopsephotus bourkii | reverse complement strand
CATGACCAGCAGGTCGAAGGAGGTGATCCTGCCCCTCTACTCTGCTCTCGTGAGACCTCACTTGGAGTATTGTGTGCAGTTCTGGTGTCCCCAACATAAAAAGGACATGGAACTGTTGGAACAAGTCCAGAGGAGGCCACAAGGTTGATCAGGCGGCTGGATCAGCTCCTGTAGGGAGACAGACAGAGAAAGCTGGGGCTGTTCAGCCTGGAGAATAGAAGGCTGTGTAGGGACCTCAGAGCAGCCTTCCAGTGTCTGAATGTAGTCTATAAGGATGCTGGGGATGGACTCTTCATTAGAGTTTGTAGTGATAGGACAAGGGGTAATGGGTTAAATCTTAAACAGGGTAAGCTTAGATTGTATATAAGGAAGATGTTCTTTACTGTAAGGTTGGTGAGCCACTGGAATGGGCTGCCCAATGAAGATGTGAATGCTCCATCACTGGCAGTGCTCAAGGCCAGGGTGGACAGAGCCTTGGATGAAATGGTTTAGTGTGAAGTGTCCCTGTACATGACAGGGGGGTTGCAACTAGATGATCTTAAGGTCCTTTCCAACGCGAAGTCTTCTATGATCTTTCCTATGACAGAGCAAGAACAAGGAGCACTCTTACCAATGGCAGGTAATTACATATTTTTGCTCATAAGTACACTATGAGAATACTCGGATGTTGTAAATTATGACTTGTTTGCTGAAGAAGAGGATTTATGTCTTAACCTGCACTGGGCATAAATGAGTACAGCCCTGGTTTCTTGTTTATGTCATTATCACCTCAGGTCATAAAGTTGAAATAACTGAAGAGATGGACCTGGAAATCTGAGAAACGTAAATGGAGCCTAACACTGGCCACAGGTATGGCTCACCAGCCTCCTGTGTGCCAGATACACCCTCTTGATTTTCCAACAGATACAAAGGGATGAGCTCTACTTCATCCATCAGGTAGCACTGCAAGAAACCCATAAACCACAGGCACGAGTGTCACAGAATGACATCACTGACGACACCCCCAGCTCTCCAAAGCTTTTGTTGCATGTTCTGCCAAATGCCATGACATGCACCACCAACACCAAGCCTTTCGTCGGTAATACATGAAAGCTGCCGCCAGGGCCAGAAGGGCACGTCCTCAACAGGAGGACATGAACATCCAGAATTCCTGGAAGGAAAAGAGAACCACACCACATGACTACCAAGACATGACATCACCGACGACACCCCAGATCTCCAAAGCTTGGTTTCCATGTTTTGCACAATCTCTCACATGCCATCAACACCAAGCTTTTGACCTCTCATACTCCCACTAGAAAGTTGCAGCCAGGACCAGAAGGACACATCCTCAAAGGGAGGACATGAAATTGAAGAGCTGCAGGATG
>NW_026902258.1:0-1346 GCF_033783945.1 Neopsephotus bourkii | reverse complement strand
ACTCTTTAGGAGCTGGATGGGTCTGGTCCATGTCTAGCTGGTTTAATGAGCTATTCCTTTCGCTAGGAAGCCTTATCTTAGTACTGTCTGATAAGGCAACTGCTGGGCTTGTCAAGCCAGCCATGATTTAAGCAGTACTCCTGGTACAACCCCCCACTCTCCTCACTAGGAGGTTTTGTTCTGGTATTTGTCTGATAAGACATCTGCTGAGCTCGTTAAACCAGCTATGACTTAAGCAGTACCCCCCTGTACATTTTGACAACCCCCCTGTGCATTTTGTCTAACCCCCTTGTACACAACAGGCCACATCAGTTTCATCCAGCTTCTCCTACGGGATACAGGGTCAGAGCCCAGAATCACCTCAAAGACCCCTAAAACAATGCAAACACCCCAAAACCACCCCAAAACCACTGTGTCTTGCTTCTCATATGGGATACTAGGTCACAGGCCAAAACCAACCCCAAACCAGCCCCAAAACACACTAAAACATCACAGAAACACCCTAAACCACCCCAAAACCACCTTGTCCTGCTTTCCGCATCTGACACAGTCAGAGCTCAAAACCACCCCAAAACCACCCCAAACCATCCCCCAAACTCCTTGTCTGCTTCTCCTGTGGGATACAGGGTCAGAGCCCCAAAACAGCCGCAAAACAGCCCAAAACCAACCCCAAACCACCCCAAGAACACCCAAAACCAAAACACCCCAAACCCACAACAAAAACACCCTAAAACACCACAAAACCACCCCAAAACCACCTTGTTCTTCTATGGCATACATGGTCTGAGCCCCAAAACTGATCCAAAACACTCCAAAACCAGTCCAAAACCAGCCCCAAACCACCCAAACTCCAGCCTAAAACACCCCAAAAACATTTTGTCCTGCTTCTCATATGGGATACAGTGTCAGAGCCCCAAAACATCCCCAAACCACCCCAAAACCAATTTCTCCTGTTTCTCCTACAGGATACAGGATCAGAGCCCAAAACCACACCAAAACACCCCCAAAACACCTTGTCCTGCTTCTCCTACGGGTGGCACCCAGAGGGAACCCAAAATAGCCCCAAATCACCCCAAAACCACCCCAAAATGGTACCTTCCGGTGGTCGCTGTGGGGCTGCTTTAACATGGCCTGGAGCTGTGACACCTTCTCGGGTAGGTCCAAGGCTGGGGGTGCTGTGGGGGAGGCAAAGGGTAAGGGGGGGGGCCCTGGGGTGTCCCCATATTGGGGGCAGGGGGTTCCAGCCCCACATGTGTCCCAGCCCCACGTACAAGGGGGACATGGGGGGTCCCCAAATAGGGGAGTCCCTGTACCCGATGGGAGAGCAACCCCCTATGGCCTTTCTG
>NW_026902256.1:0-13720 GCF_033783945.1 Neopsephotus bourkii | reverse complement strand
AAGCTATGGGAGCACAGAGCCAATGGGAGAGCGGAAATGGCGGTAGGGACCCGCCCACTGAGCGCGGAGAACCAATCAGAGAGCGGCGCTGGGGTTTTGGGCCATTTTGAGTGATTTTAGGGCAATTTGGGTTGTTTCGGGTCGTTTTAGGTGGTTCTGGGAATGTTTGGGGCTATTTTAAGTGGTTTTGGGGCAATTTTGTGTGTTTGGGGACATTTTAGGTGGTTTTGGGGCAATTTGAGGTGGTTTTGGAGCAATTTGGGATGATTTTGGGGTAATTTGGACTGTTTGGAACAATTTAGGTGGTTTTGGGTCATTTGTGCTGATTTTCGGACATTTTAGGTGGGTTTGGGGGCAACTTGAGCTTATTTTGGGTCAATTTGAGCTTATTTTGGGGCAATTTGGATTTTTGGGGTCATTTTAGGTGGTTTTGGGCAATTTGAGGTGGTTTTGGGGCAATTTGAGTTGTTTGGGATCATTTTAGGTGGTTTTGGGACAATTTCAGGCGATTTTGGCAAAATTTGGGGCGTTTGGGAATATTTTATGTGGTTTTGGGGCAATTTGAGCTGGTTTTGGGTCAGATTGGGAAGGTTCAACAGGTTTTGGGTCAATTTCAGCCGATTTTGGGTCAATTTGGGTGGTTTGGGGACATTTGAGGTGGTTTTGGGTCAATATTAAGTGGTTTTGGGGCAATTTGGGGTGTTTTGGAATATTTTATGTGGTTTTGGGGCAATTTGTGCTGTTTTTGGGGTAATTTGGGAAATTTCAAGCAGTTTGGGGGCAATTTGAGCCTGTTTTAGGGCAATTTAGATGGTTTTGGGTCAATTTGAGCCGATTTTGGGCATTTTGGGTGGTTTGGGGACATTTGAGCCGGTTTTGGGTCATTTTCAGGTGGTTTTGGGTCAATTTGAGCCGATTTGGGGGCGCTTTCGGCTCATTTCGAGCCGGTTGCGGCCCCTTTAACGCCCCCCCAAGGGGTCTCAATCAGGTCCGCTCCTCGTCGCCGCTCTCTGACGTCATCAAAGGTCGCCAACGCCCAACGGACCAATCAGCGGCAGGGCGGTGACGTGGGCGCCGCCATCTTGTGTGTCTGGAGGGGGCCGCCATATTGGTGAGGAGCTACCTCCATGGGCGCCGCCATCTTGAGTGCCTCTCGTTGGTGTCTATAGGCCCCTGTATGTCCTTATATGGTCTCTGTATGTCCATATATGGTATCTATAGGTCCCTATATGTCCATATATGGTATCTATAGGTCCTTATATGGCCATATATGGTATCTATGGGTCCCTTTTGTCCATATATGGTCTCTATCGGTCCCTCTATGCCCATATATGGTCTCTATGGCCCCGCCCATGCCCATATATGGTCTCTATGGGCCCCTCTATGCCCATATATGGTCTCTATGGGTCCCCCTATGCCCATTCATGGTCTCTATGGCCCCGCCCATGCCCATACATGGTCTCTATGGGTCCTCCCATGCCCATATATGGTCTCTATGGGTCACCCTATGCCCATATATGGTCTCTATGGCCCCGCCCATGCCCATATATGGTCTCTATGGCCCCCCCCATGCCCATATATGGTCTCTATGGGTCACCCCATGCCCATATATGGTCTCTATGGGTCCCCCTATGCCCATTCATGGTCTCTATGGCCCCGCCCATGCCCATATATGGTCTCTATGGGTCCCCCCTTGCCCATATATGGTCTCTATGGCCCTGCCCATGCCCATATATGGTCTCCCCATAGCCCCCCATTACAAACGTTTCCACCTTTAATGAAGCCAATCCCGAAGGTATCAAAATCAACCGGAAGTGGGGGGGAACCAATAGGATGGAGGGGGGGGAGGGGGGGGCGGAGCCAATGACGTCATCGGGGGCGTGCCTAAACGGACCTATGGGGGAGGATTGAGGGGGGGAGGGAGGCGGGGTCACGATACCACTGTGGTGGATGGGGGAGGGGCTTAAAAAGGGGCGGGGCTTGAAGGGGGCGGGGCTTAAGGGGGAAGGGGGCGGGGCTTAGGAGTCGTCCTCCCCATTGGCGCTGTCGCGGTCGTCCTCGCCCTCCTCGGCCTCCTTCTCATCGCCCTTCAGGGACTCGAGCTGTGGGGTGGGACCCATAGATTATGTGGGGCAGGGCCTATGGGGCCTATAGGGGCTATGGGGTCTATGGGGCAGGCCCTATAGGTTTTATAGGGTAGAGGTTATGGGGTCCAACCCTATAGATCCTAGCCCCATAGATCCATATCCCAGACCCATAGCCCCCTATGGCTCCCAGCCCCATAGCCCCCCATAGATGCTCCCATCCCCATAGCCCCCCATAGATGCTCCCAGCCCCATAAATGCTCCCAGCTCCATAGCCCCCTATGGCTCCCAGCCCCATAGCGCTATGGGTACATCCCCATAGCCCCCCATAGCTCCCACCCCCATAGCCCCCTATGGCACCCAGCCCCCTATGGCTCCCACCCCCATAGCCCCCTATGGGTCCCAGCCCCACATCTCCCCTCCCCCACCTGCTCGTGCTCGCGCTCCTCAGGCTCCTCCTCCTCCAGGTCCCCCTCCTCGGGGGAGTCGTCGCCGTCGCCCTTCCCCCCCCCGCCGGCCCCTTCCTCCTTCTTGGCCCCGCCCCCCGCGCCGGCCCCGCCCCCGCACAGCTCCTCCTCCGCCTTCTCGCTCTTGAGCTCTGGGGGGGAGGGGAGAGAGAGAGAGAGGGGGAGGGGTTATGGGGAGGAGATAGAGAAACATAGGGACCCATAGAGACCCATAGAAACCCCATAGAGACCCATAGAGACCCATAGAGACCCCATAGAGACCCATAGAGACCCATAGAGACCCCATAGAGACCCCATAGAGACCCATAGAGACCCCATAGAGACCCATAGAGACCCCATAGAGACCCATAGAGACCAGAGACCATAGAGACCCATAGAGACCCATAGAGACCCCATAGAGACCCATAGAGACCCATAGAGACCCATAGAGACCCATAGAGACCCATAGAGACCCCATAGAGACCCATAGAGACCCCATAGAGACCCATAGAGACCATAGAGACCCATAGAGACCATAGAGACCATAGAGACCCATAGAGACCATAGAGACCCATAGAGACCCATAGAGACCCATAGAGACCCCATAGAGACCCATAGAGACCATAGAGACACATAGAGACCATAGAGACCATAGAGACCCATAGAGACCCCATAGAGACCCATAGAGACCCATAGAGACCCATAGAGACCCATAGAGACCATAGAGACCCATAGAGACCCCATAGAGACCCATAGAGACCCCATAGAGACCCATAGAGACCATAGAGACCCATAGAGACCATAGAGACCATAGAGACCCATAGAGACCCCATAGAGACCCATAGAGACCCATAGAGACCCATAGAGACCCATAGAGACCATAGAGACCCATAGAGACCCCATAGAGACCCATAGAGACCCATAGAGACCCATAGAGACCATAGAGACCCATAGAGACCATAGAGACCATAGAGACCCATAGAGACCCCATAGAGACCCATAGAGACCCATAGAGACCCATAGAGACCCATAGAGACCATAGAGACCCATAGAGACCCCATAGAGACCCATAGAGACCCCATAGAGACCCATAGAGACCATAGAGACCCATAGAGACCATAGAGACCCATAGAGACCCATAGAGACCCCATAGAGACCCATAGAGAGCCCATAGGGACCCATAGAGAGCCATAGGGACCCCATAGATAGCCCATAGAGACCCATAGAGACCCCCCAGATTCCATGGGGCACCCCATAGATCTCCCCCTAAACCCCATATATCCCCCTATAGACCCTATATATCAACCCCACAGCTCAACCCCCCCATATGCCAGACTCTGCCCCACAGATTCTATGGGGCACCCCATAGATTCCATGGGGAATCCCATAGATCCACCCATTACACCCCCCATAACCTCTATAGGCTCTATATATGAACCTCATAGCTCACCCCCCCATATGCCAGGCTCTGCCCCATAGATTCTATGGGGCAGCCCCACAGATCCCCCCCCCAACCCCATATATCCCCCTATAAACCCCATATATCACCCCCACAGCTCAACCCCCCCACGTGCCAGTCTCTGCCCCATAGATTCTATGGGGCTGCCCCCCAAGTGTGGGGCCGGGGCTCACTCTGCTCCCTCTCGAGGCGCTCCAGGCTCTCGAGCAGCGCGTCCACCTTCTGCTTGATCTGGCTCAGCTCCTTCTTGATGCTCTGCAGGTCATCGCCCTTCACTGCAACGCACCCAAAAGCGCCGCAATTCAGCCCAAAATGGGCCCAAATCGACCAAATTTACCCCAAAATGGGCCAAAATCGACAAAATTCAACCCAAAATGGGCCCAAATCAACCAAATTTACCCCAAAATGGGCCAAAATTGACAAAATTCAAACCAAATTGGGCCAAAATCAACCAAATTTACCCCCAAATGGGCAAAAATCGACAGAATTCAACCCAAAATGGGCCAAAATCGACCAAATTTACCCCAAAATGGGCCAAAATCAACCAAATTTACCCGAAAATGGACAAAAATCGACAGAATTCAACCCAAAATAGGGCAAAACAGAGAAAAATGATCAAATTCAGACCAAAATGGACAAAATTCAGCCCTATATTGACAAAATTGGTCATATTCAGCCCAAAATCAGCCAAAATGGACAGAATTCAGCCCAAAATAGGCCAAAATTGACAAATTTTTCCCCAAAATGGACAAAAATTGACAGAATTCAACCCAAAATAGGGCAAAACGGGGAAAAATGAGCAAATTCAACCCAAAATGGACAAAATGGATAGAATTCATCCCAAAATGGGCCAAAATTGACAAAATTCAGCCCAAAATGGGCCAAAATCAACAGAATTCAGCCCAAAATAAACAAAAATGATGGAATTCAGCCCAAAAGGACCCAAACTCACCCCAAAATGAGCCGAAAACGATGAAATTCACCCAAAATGCCCCAAACTGACCCCCAAAGAACCAAAACTGATGAAATTCACCCAAAATGACCCAAATCTGATGAATTTCACCCAAAAGAACCCAAATTCACCCCAAAATGAGCCAAAACCACCCAAATCCAACCCCAAACCCCCCCCCTTCCCCTTCGCCCCCCTTCACCCCCATACCCCATCGAGCAGGGGGCGTGTCCTCAGCTGACCCCGCCCCCTGCAGCACTATACCGCCCCCTAGCGGCCGCACCGCCTTCACACCTGCTCCCATTGGCCCATAGAGGGGGGTGTGTTTTCATCTGACCACGCCCCCTCGGTACTATACCGCCCCCTAGCGGTCCCGCCGCAGCGCGCCTCCTGCACCCCCCCATTGGCTTATAGAAGGGGCGTGTCTTTGTCTGACCACGCCCCTCCCCCCCCCTCCCCCACCGCCCTCTAGTGGCCGCGCCGCCTGCACACCCGCTCCCATTGGCCCATAGAGGGGGCGTGTCCTCATCTGACCCCGCCCCCTGCAGCACTATACCGCCCCCTAGCGGCCGCGCCGCAGCGCGCTGCCTGCACCCCCCCATAGCCCTCCATAGGCACCCCATAGACCCCCATAGACCCCCCATAGACCCTCATAGACCCCCATAGCCCCCCATAGACACCCCATAGCGCCCCATAAGTACCCTTGGAGGACTTGGAGGAGGAGCCCCGCTGGCCGCTCTTGCTGTTGAAGCTCTTGCCCCGGCGGGAGGTGTTCCCGGACACCCGCTGCCGCTTGGAGGGCACCACGGCGCGGGCGATGGGGGGCGGCGGGGGGACCCGCGCTGGGTAACTGTACATCCTGTATGGGGGGGTGAGGGGAGTGAGGGGGGGGTCTATGGGGGGTCTATGGGGGTCTATGGGGGGGTCTATGGGGGGGATATGGGGGTCTATGGGAGTCTATGGGGGGTCTATGGGGGGTCTATGGGGGTCTATGGGGGGTCTATGGGGGGGTCTATGGGGGACTATGGGGGTCTGTGGGGGGCTATGGGGGGTCTATGGGGTTCTATGGGGTGGCTATGTGGGTCTATGGAGATATATGGGGGTCTATGCGGGGTCTGTGGTAGTCTATGGAGTATCTATGGGGTGCCTATGGGGAAATATGGGGGTCTATGGGGTGTCTATGGGGAGATATGGGGGTCTATGGGGTATCTATGGGGTGCCTATGGAAACATATGGGGGTCTATGGGGGGGCTATGGGGTCTCTATAGGTCACCTATGGGGTGTGTATAGGGTCCCTATGGGTCCCTACAGGCTCTCTATGGCTCTCTATGGATCCCTATAGGTTCTTTATGGGTCTCTATGGGTCCCCACCCCCCCACCCCACATCCCCCCCTTATTTACCTGTCATAATAATCCCTCTGGAAATCATAGTCGAGATCAAACGAAGATCTATGGGGCAGAACCCCCCCCAATGCACACTATAAGCATCCACATTTCCACTCTGAGAGCCCCATAGTGCCCCATAGATCTCTAGGGCAAAGTGTGGGGGGGCTCTCTCTATATATGGGGCAGGGGGGGGGGGATAGAAGCCAAGTGGGGCCCCACCTGACGAGAGGGGCCGGAGAAGGTGGGGCAGGTACTGACCCATAGAGCTCAGCTGCCGAGCGCTTCACCCCGGCCTTGCCCCGGTTCACCTTCGGCTCGGCCGCCAGGTTGATGTCTATGGTGCAGAGATATAGGGGGGGGGGCACACACAGACATAGACCAGCCCCATAGGGGTGTGTTATTATAGGGGGGGTAGGGGGCAATGGGGTACAATGGGGGGCAATGGTATCAATGGAGGTCTATGGGTTAGACCTGATGGCCCATTGTTGCTATGGGCACCAATGGGGGTCAATGGACGCCAATGGCATCAATGGAGGTCTATGGGTTAGACCTGATGGCCCATTGTGTCTATCGGCACCAATGGGGGTTAATGGGAACAATGGGGGGCAATGGGTTTCAATGGAAGTCTATGGGTTAGACCTGATGGCCCATTGTGTCTATGGGCACCAATGGGGGTCAATGGACCCAATGGGGTCAATGGGTTTCAATGGGAGGCAATGGGAACAATGGACGCCAATGGCATCAATGGAAGTCTATGGGTTAGACCTGATGGCCCATTGTCACTATGGGCACCAATGGGGGTCAATGGGAACAATGGGTGGCAATAGCATCAATGGAAGTCTATGGGTTAGACCTGATGGCCCATTGCCACTATGGGCAGCAATGGGGGTCAATGGGTGCCAATGGGGTCAGTGGTGCCCCCTACTAAACCCCATTTACCCCCATCAAACCCCATTCTCCCCATTAAACCCCACTGAACCCCTTTTATATCAAACCCCATTGAACCCCGGTGAGTACCCACTATCTCAAACCCCTTCCCCCCCCCACTAAACCCCATTCCCCCATTAAACCCCATTTTCCCCCTTCTAAGCCCCATTCCCCCCATTAAAACCCATTTCCCCCATCAAACCCATTCTCCCCCTACTAAACCCCATTCCCTTCTAAACCCCATTCTGCCCATTCTAAACGCCATTTCCCCGATACAACACCATTTCCTCCCTACTGGACCCCATTCTAGCCATTTCTGCCCTATTAAACTCCATTAAACCCCATCCCTCCCCATTAAACCCCATTTCCTCCCTATTGAACCCCATTCTAGCCATTACTGCCCTATTCAACTCCATTAAACCCCATTCCCTATTAAACCCCATTTCCTCCCTACTAAACCCCATTACCCCCTACTAAACCCCATTTCCTCCCTATCGAACCCCATTCTAGCCATTTCTGCCCTATTAAACTCCATTAAACCCCATTCCCCCCTTTCAAACCCCATTCCCTCCCTATTAAACCCCATTCAACCCCATTTACTCACTATTAAACCCCATTCTAGCCATTCCTGCCCTATTCAACCCCATTAAACCCCATTCCCCCCTATCAAACCCCATTCCCCCCTATCAAACCCCATTACACCCCATTTCTTCCCTATTGAACCCCATTCTAGCCATTCCTGCCCTATTAAACCCCATTGCCCCCTATTACACCCCATTCCCTATTAAACCCCATTCTAGCCATTTCTGCCCTATTAAACCCCATTTCCTCCCTATTAAACCCCATTCTACCCATTCCCCCCATTGAACTCCATATCCCCCCCATTCCCCCCCATGTCCCCCCTATTAAACGCCATAGAACGCCCATACCCCCCCCACTCACCCAACACCTGCCCGGCGATCATCCTCCCGTCCTCCCCGGCCACAGCCGCCCGGGCGTTGCGCTCATCCCCCCCATTAAACCCCATTGTACCCCATTAAACCCCATTTCCTCCCTATTAAACCCCATTCCAGCCATTCCTGCCCTATTAAACTCCATTAAACCCCATTTCCTCCCTACTGAACCCCATTCTAGCCACTTCTGACCTACTGAACTCCATTAAAACGCATATCCTCCCTATCGAAGCCCTTTCTAGCCATTCCTGCCCTATTGAACTCCATTAAACCCCATTCCTCCCCATTAAACCCCATTCTAGCCATTCCTGCCCTACTGAACTCCATTAAACCCCATTCCTCCCCATTAAACCCCACTTGCCCCCCATTAAACCCCATTCTAGCCATTCCTGCCCTATTGAACTCCATTAAACCCCATTGTACCCCATTAAACCCCATTTCCTCCCTATTAAACCCCATTCTAGCCATTTCCTGCCTATTAAACCCTGTCCTAGCCATTCCTTCCCTATTAAACCCCATTTCCCCCCATTTCCCCCTATTAAACCCCATTTCCTCCCTATTAAACCCCATTCCCCCCATTAAACCCCATTCTAGCCATTCCCCCCTATTAAACGCCACAGTACGCCATATGCCCCCCACTCACCCAACACCTGCCCGGCGATCATCCTCCCGTCCTCTCCAGCCACGGCCGCCCTGGCGTTGCGCTCGGCCACGTACTGCACGAAGGCGAAGCCCTTGTGCACGGAGCAGCCCACGATCTTGCCGTACTTGGCGAAGATGGCCTCCACGTCGCTCTTCTTCACCACCAGCGTGTTGAGGTTCCCGATGAAGACCCGCGAGTTCATGGAGCGCGGGTCCGTCTTGTTGGTCACGTTGCTGGCCATGGTGGTGGTTGGAGGGGGGGGGTGGGGGGGGGGTGGGGGGCCTAAAGGGGGGGAATGGGTCACAATGGGGTCAATGGATGGGAATGGGGTCAATGGTGGTCAATGGGGGTGAATGGATGGGAATGGGGTCAATGGTGGTCAATGGGGGTGAATGGATGGCAATGGGGGTCAATGGATGGCAATGGGGTCAATGGCAGTCAATGGGGGTCAATGGATGGGAATGGGGTCAATGGATGGCAATGGCGGTCAATGGGGGTCAATGGATGGCAATGCGGTCAATGGATGGCAATGGGGGTAGACCTGATAGCCACGGGTGCTAGGGTCAATGGATGGCAATGGGGTAGACCTGATGCCCTTGGGTGCTGGGGCAATGGATGGCAATGGGGTAGACCTGATACCCCACACTCTATGGATGGCAATGGGGGTATGCCTGATGGCCCATGGGCTCTATGGAGCTCAATGGGGTCAATGAATGGCTGGGTCAATGGAAGTCAATGGGGGTAGACCTGATGGCCCATGGGCTCTACGGAGCTCAATGGGGTCAATGGATGCCAATGGGGTAGACGTCATGGCCCATTGGCTCTATGGAGCCCAATGGGGTCAATGGAACCCAATGGTCAATGGATGCCAATATGGTAGACCTGATGGCCCATGGGCAATATGGAGGCCAATGGGGGGGGCCCCATTGACCCCAATGGGAATAGACCTGATGCCCCATAGGCGCAGCGAGCCCAATAGGGCTAGACCTGATATCCTATTCCCTCTATGGGCCCCAATGGGGCTCTATGGGCCCCAATGGACCCCAATGGGTCAATGGACCCCAACAAGGGTAGACCTGATAGCCCATACCGTCTATGGACCCCAATGGGGCTCAATGGGTACCAATGTGGGTCAATGGACCCTAATGGACCCCGGGGGGCGGGGTCAATGGACCCCAATGGAGGTAGACCTGATGTCCCATTCCCTCTATGGGTCCCAATGGGGCTCTATGGGTCCCAATGGGGCTCTATGGGTCCCAATGGGGCTCTATGGGTCCCAATGGACACCACCCCCCCTCACTTCCCCTCCCCCCCTCGACCCCTTTCTTACCGTAGGGGGGCTCTGGAGCCGCTCCGGTGCTGGGGGGGAGGGGTGTGGGGGGAGGGGATCGGCGGCGACTTCAAAGGTGGTGGTGGTTGTTGTTGGGGGGGAGGGGGCGGGGCTTAAAGTGGGTGGAGCTTGAAAGGAGGAGGGGCTTAAAGGAGAGGGGGGCGGGGCCCGGAAAAAGGCCGGAAGCGATGGAAAAACCGAGCCAAAAAAATAAAAAAAAAAAAAAAAAAGGGAAAAAAATAAAAAATAAAAAAATGAGAAAAATAGGGGAAAAAATAAAAAATTAAAAAAAAAAAAAAAGGAAAAAAAAAATCATTAAAATCCCTCAAAAAACGCCTGAAAAAGGGTCAAAAACACCCCGAAGCGGGGAGGGGGGAGGGGCCAAAGGGGGGTGATGGGGGGGAGGGGGCGCAGCGCGGGGGGGGAGGGGGAAGGAAGGGGAAACCCGCCCGGATTTGGGGCATTTTTGGGTGGTTTTGGGGCTTTTTTGGGGGGGGTTGTTTTTGAACACCCCCCCCCCCCCCCGTTGTGTGGAAAGGGGGGGGGGGGGAGGGGCTGAAGAGCCCATTTTGGAAAGGGGGGGGGGGGGGTCGGTTTTTGGGGTGAAAAAAGGAGAATTTGGCACTTACGGTCGCCGCCGGCGCAATAAAACCTAAGGAAAAAACAATGGGGGGGGGGGAGGAAGGGGGTGGGGCTTAAAAAGGGGGCGGGGCTTCGAGGCCACGCCCCCGCCCGTCGCAACGGCGCCCCCTGGTGGTGGGGAGGAGGGGTGGGGAGGGCTAATAACGGGGTTAATAATAAAGGAGGGGCTAATAGTAGGGGGTTAATTATGGGGTATTAATTAGGGAGAGGGGCCTAATAATGGGGTTAATAAGTAGGGAAGATGCTAATAATTAGGGGGAGGGGTTAATGATGGGTTAATAATTAAGGGAAGGGGCCTAATAATGGAGTTAATAATAAAGGGTGGCTAATAATTAGGGGGAGGAGTTAATAATGGGTTAGTAATTAGGGGGAGTCACCTAATAATGAGTTAATAATTAGGAGGAGGGGCTAATAATTAGCAGAAGGGCATTAATAATGGATTAATAATTACTGGGAGGGCCCTAATAATGGTGTTAATAATTAGAGGAGCTAATAATTAGTGGAAGGGCATCAATAATGGGTTAATAACTAGGGTTAAAGGCCTAATAATGGGATTAATAATTAGAAAGAGGCTAATAAATGAGGGAAATGGGCTTACAAAGGGGTCTTGGCACTAATAATGAAGGGAATGGGGCAAATAATGGGGCTTAAGGGGTTAATAATTAGAGGCTAATAATTAAGAAGAGCTTAATAACCCATTAATAACTAGTAAGGGCTATTAATAATTATGGGGGGGTTCATAATTGGCTGGAAGGGGCTTAATAACCCCTAATAATGGGGGGAACGGTGGTAATGATTAGGGGGAGGGGCTTAATAATGGCGTTGATGATCATTAGGGGTCTATTAATTAATACTAGGGGCCTAATACTTAATGATAAGGGTCCATTAATTAATAGGAAGAACCTAGCAATTAATAAGAGAATACACAGAGCCTAATATTTGATATTAACCACCTAATAATTAATAAAACACACCTAATAATTAATGATGGGGGTCTAGTAATTAATAGGAAGGGCCTAATGATTACTAAGGGGTATTAATGAGGAGGGAGGAGCCTAATGATTAATCAGAGGGGATCTATTAATTAATAGGAGAGTCTAATAATTAATTACAGATATTAATGAGGATGCTAAGAGCCTACTGATTACTATTAGGAATCTATTAATGAATATTAGGAGTCTAATAATGAGTATTAAAGGCCTAATAATGAACATTAGGGACCTAATTGTTAATGATAGGCATCAATTAATCAATAGGAAAAGCTTAATAATCAATAAGGGCTGGTAATTAGGATACAAAGGACCTAATAACTAATATTAAAGGCCTAACAATTAATGACAGGGATCTAATTATTAATGACAGGAACTTATTAATTAATAACAAGCATCTAATAATTAATAGGAAGGAATTAATAAGGGAGGAAAGGGGGGTTGAGCCCCAAAAAGTGTGATTTTAACCCCAAAACAGGGGAATTTAAGCCCAAAAAGGGCACTATGGAACCCTAAAAAGGCAAATTTAGCCCAAAAGGGGGGAATTTACCTCAAAAAGGGGCAAATTTACCCCCAAAAAGGAGAAATTACCCCCAAAAGAGGCGAATTAACCCCAAACAGGGGCAAATTTACCCCAAATAAGGCGAATTTACCCCCAAAACACTGATTTAACCCCCAAAAGGGACAAATTTACCCAAAAAGGGACGAATTTACCCCCAAAAGGGGTGAATTTACCCCAAAAACACTGATTTGAATCCCAAAAGTGACGAATTTACCCCCAAAAAGGGTGAATTAACCCCAAAAAGGAGCAAATTAACATCAAAAATGGACGAATTTACCCCAAAAGGGATGAATTTCCCCCAAAATAGTGTGAATTAACCCCCAAAAGGGACAAATTTACCCCAAAAAGGGCGATTTTAACGCCAAAACAGGGGTGTTGGTGGGGGGAGGGGAGAGTAAACCCCATTAAAACAACCACAAAATGACCAAATCCGCTCTTTTCCCCCCAAAACCGCGCTCCACGTGGGCCCCTCCCCCCTATGGGAAGAGCCTATTTGAGGGGGGGAGGGGGGGTAAAGGGGGAGGGGCAATGGAGGGGAATGGGGGAGGGGGGAATGGACCTGGAAGAGAAGCACAAGGAGCCCCCCCCATATCCAACCCCCCATAGAGCCCCATAGAGACCCCATAGACCCCCATAGAGACCCCGTAGACCCCCCATAGACCCCCATAAACACCCCACAGATCCCCATACCGACCCCACAGACCCCCATATCCCCCCATAGACCCCCATTCCCCCACATAGACCCCCTTTAAACCCCCATAGAGACTCCACAGAACCTCATTACCCCCCATAGACCCCCATATCCCCCCATAGACCCCCTTTAACACCCCCACAGACCCCCATAGCGCCCCATAGATCCCCATTGCCCCCTACAGACCCCCATTCCCCCCCCATAGGCCTCCATTACCCCCCTCCTCACCTTCCATTAGGCCGCCATTACCGGCCTTCTTCCCCCCCCCCCCCCCGATAAGAAACAACAGCACCTTCCTTTCTGCCCCGCCCCCCACCCCATATCGCGATATCGCCCCTATCGCGATAACCCCGCCCTTTTATCGCTATCGTTGCTTTACCCCCCCCCCCCCTCCTCCTTTCTCACCGCTCTCGGCCCCGCTCCCGCCGCCGCCGCCGCCTTCGGGCGCTGCTCGCAAAATGGCGCCCGCGCCTCTGAGGGGAAGGGGAAGGAGGGGGGCTTGGTCCCGCCCATTCCGCGGTCTGATTGGTGGAGGCGGGTGTCAGTCCCCGCCGCGGCCAATAGGAATGGAGGGAGTGAGGCAGCGCGGGAGGGGCACGGTGGGAGGTGAGTGGGTGAGAGCGGTGTCAATCAATGAGGGTCGGAGGTGATTGGCTCAA